>NW_027309948.1:350519-449367 GCF_047496795.1 Chiloscyllium punctatum
CGCTCTCTCCCTCGCCCTCGCTCTCGCTCTCTCTCTCTCCCTCTCGCTCTCTCTCCCTCTCGCTTCTCTCCTCCCTCTCGCTCTCTCTCCCCTCCCCCCTCTCGCGCCTCGCGCTCTCTCTCTCCCCCTCGCTCTCTCTCTCTCCCCTCGCTCTCTCTCCCTCGCTCTCTCTCCCTCGCTCTCGCTCCCTCGCTCTCTCTCCCTCGCTCTCTCTCCCTCGCTCTCGCTCCCTCGCCCTCGCTCTCCCTCGCTCGCTCTCTCTCTCTCTCCCTCCCCCTCGCGCTCTCTCCCCCCTCGCTCTCTCTCTCCCCCCCCGCTCTCTCTCTCCCCCTCGCTCTCTCTCCCCTCGCTCTCTCTCTCCCCTCGCTCTCTCTCTCTCCCTCGCTCTCTCTCTCTCCCCTCGCTCTCTCTCTCTCCCCCTCGCTCTCTCTCTCTCCCCTCGCTCTCTCTCTCTCCCCTCGCTCTCTCTCTCTCCCTCGCTCTCTCTCTCCTCCTCCCCCTCGCTCTCCTCTCTCGTCCCCCTCGCTCTCTCTCTCTCCCCCTCGCTCTCTCTCTCCCCCTCGCTCTCTCTCTCCCCTCGCTCTCTCTCCCCCTCGCTCTCTCTCTCTCCCTCGCTCTCTCTCTCTCCCCCTCGCTCTCTCTCTCCCCCCTCGCTCTCTCTCTCCCCCTCGCTCTCTCTCTCCCCCTCGCTCTCTCTCTCCCCCGCTCTCTCTCCCCCTCGCTCTCTCTCTCCCCCCCTCGCTCTCTCTCTCCTCCTCTCCTCGCTCTCTCTCTCTCCCCCTCGCTCTCTCTCTCTCCCCTCGCTCTCTCTCTCTCCCCCTCGCTCTCTCTCTCTCCCCCTCGCTCTCTCTCTCTCCCCTCGCTCTCTCTCTCTCCCCCTCGCTCTCTCTCTCTCCCCCTCGCTCTCTCTCTCTCCCCTCGCTCTCTCTCTCTCTCTCCCCCTCGCTCTCTCCCTCTCTCTCCCCCTCTCTCTCTCCCCTCGCTCTCTCCCTCTCTCTCTCTCTCTCTCTCTCCCCCTCGCTCTCTCTCTCTCCCCCTCCTCTCTCTCTCTCTCTCTCTCTCTTCTCCCCCCTCGCTCTCTCCCTTTCTCTCTCTCTCTCTCTCTCTCTCTCTCTCTCTCTCTCTCTCTCCCCCTCGCTCTCTCCCTTTCTCTCTCTCTCTCTCGCTCTCTCTCTCTCTCTCTCTCTCTCTCTCCCCCTCGCTCTCTCCCTTTCTCTCTCTCTCTCTCTCTCTCTCTCTCTCCCCCTCGCTCTCTCCCTTTCTCTCTCTCTCTATCCCCCTCACTCTCTCCCTTTCTCTCTCTCTCTCTCTCTCTCTCTCTCCCCTCGCTCTCTCCCTTTCTCTCTCTCTCTCTCTCTCTCTCTCTCTCTCCCCCTCTCTCTCTCCCCCTCTCTCTCTCCCCCTCGCTCTCTCTCTCTCCCCCTCTCTCTCTCCCCCTCGCTCTCTCCCTTTCTCTCTCTCTCCCTTTCTCTCTCTCTCTCTCTCTCTCTCTCTCTCCCCCTCGCTCTCTCCCTTTCTCTCTCTCTCTCTCTCTCTCTCTCCTCTCTCTCTCTCTCTCCCCCTCTCTCTCTCCCCCTCGCTCTCTCTCTCTCCCCCTCTCTCTCTCCCCCTCGCTCTCTCCCTTTCTCTCTCTCTCTCTCTCTCATCCCCCCCTCCCCCCCCCTCTCTCCCCCCCTCCCACCCCTTGCTTGTCCCCCTTATGTGTGTAAGCTGACGGTTGAGGGGGTGTTGTAAATTACCGAACCTGGAAATGCTGACTGAGGTTTGGAGAGAGCAGTTGAGCCCCTCTCCCAGCCCCCCCCCCAACCCCCCCCCCTCTCCCAGCCCCCCCCCTCTCCCAGCCCCCCCCCCAGCCCCCCCCCTCTCCCAGCCCCCCCCCAGCCTCCCCCCTCTCCCAGCCCCCCTCTCCCAGCCCCTCTCCAGCCCCCCCCCCCTCCCAGCCCCCCCCTCTCCCAGCCCCCCCCCTCTCCCAGCCCCCCCCCAGCCCCCCCCCAGCCTCCCCCCCTCTCCCAGCCCCCCTCTCCCAGCCCCTCTCCCAGCCCCCCCCTCTCCCAGCCCCCCCCCTCCTCCCAGCCCCCCCCCTCTCCCAGCCCCCCCCCTCTCCCAGCCCCCCCCTCTCCCAGCACCCCCCCTCTCCCAGCCCCCCCCCTCTCCCAGCCCCCCCCCCTCTCCCAGCCCCCCCCCTCTCCCAGCCCCCCGCCTCTCCCAGCCCCCCCCCTCTCCCAGCCCCCCCCCTCTCCCAGCCCCCCCCCCCTCTCCCAGCCCCCCCCCTCTCCCAGCCCCTCTCCCAGCCCCCCCCTCTCCCAGCCCCCCCCTCCCAGCCCCCCCCCTCTCCCAGCCCCCCCCTCTCCAGCCCCCCCCCCTCTCCCAGCCCCCCCCTCTCCCAGCCCCCCCCTCTCCCAGCCCCCCCCCCTCTCCCAGCCCTCCCCCTCTCCCAGCCCCCCCCCTCTCCCAGCCCCCCCCCCTCTCCCAGCCCCCCCCCTCCCAGCCCCCCTCCCTCTCCCAGCCGCCCCCCTCTCCCAGCCCCCCCCCTCTCCCAGCCCCCCCCCCTCTCCCAGCCCCCCCCCTCCCAGCCCCTCTCCCAGCCCCCCCCCTCTCCCAGCCCCTCTCCCAGCCCTCCCCCCTCTCCCAGCCCCCCCCTCTCCCAGCCCTCCCCCCTCTCCCAGCCCCCCCCCCTCCCAGCCCCCCCTCCCAGCCCCCCCCCCTCTCCCAGCCCCCCCCCTCTCCCAGCCCCCCCTCTCCCAGCCCCCCCCCCTCTCCCAGCCTCCCCCCCTCTCCCAGCCCCCCCCTCCTCTCCAGCCCCCCCCTCTCCCAGCCCCCCCCCTCTCCCAGCCCCCCCCCTCCCAGCCCCTCTCCCAGCCCCCCCCCTCTCCCAGCCCCTCTCCCAGCCCTCCCCCTCTCCCAGCCCCCCCCTCTCCCAGCCCTCCCCCCTCTCCCAGCCCCCCCCCCCTCCCAGCCCCCCTCCCAGCCCCCCCCCCTCTCCCAGCCCCCCCCTCTCCCAGCCCCCCCCTCTCCCAGCCCCCCCCCCTCTCCCAGCCCTCCCCCCTCTCCCAGCCCCCCCCTCCTCTCCCAGCCCCCCCCCTCGGCCAGCCCCCCCCCCCTCTCCCAGCCCCCCCCCCCCTCTCCCAGCCCCCCCCTCTCCCAGACCCCTCTGTCCCTGGCTGTGTGTTTACACTGCCCCTCGATGTTTGAACCCTCGCTCTGTACCGATCTCACCGTTGATCTTTGGTTACGTTGGGACAGAGACACCCAAGTGCCTGGTCCTTTTTCCAAGGTCGATGCTCTGTCAGTGTCAGAGGATGGGCACCACATCAGCTCGCTCACACCTGCTCTTCTCCCCCCCCCCCCCCCCCTCCCCTCCCCCTCTCCCTCTCTCTCCTCTCCCTCCCTTTACCTCTCCCCCTCCTCTCTCTCCCTCTCCTCTCCCCCTCTCTCCTCCCTCTCCCCTCTCTCTTCCCTCTCCCCCTCTTCCCCTCTCCTCTTCCTCTCCCTGTCCCTGTCCTGGGGGTGTTTAGTGGGGAAGGGATCAGTGTAGAGGGAGCTTTACTCTATCTCACCCCCCCTGTCCCTCGGAGTGGGGATGGTGCAGAGGGAGCTTTACACTGTCCCTGTCAACAAACACACCCAGGGACAGGGGGTTAGATACCGAGTAGAGAGAGCTTTACTCTGTCCCTACTCCCAAGGACAGTGGTATAGGTAAAATGTAGAGGAAGTTTTACTCTGTAGCTAACCCCCTGTCCCTGGGTGTGGGAAACGGTGTAGAGGGAGCTTTACTCTGTATCTAACCCCCCTGTCCCTGGGTGTGGGGACAGTGTAGAGGGAGCTTTACTCTGTATCTAACCTCCCTGTCCCTGGGAGTGGGGACAGTGTAGAGGGAGCTTTACCCTGAAGATACAGGAATCCTGGGGGAATGGACGGCCAGGTGGGGAGAGGGCAGAAACTCCCTGGGGGTGTGAATCGTTGCTGTTTGTCAGTGTGAGTAGAGAGAGCTGATCCAGCCTACGCAAATGTGAAGCCAAGTCCAGTCACAGGGAATGCTGCTGTTCCCATTCCTGCTACTTCTCCAAGATGCAGTTCGGGCCTGGGATTCTGGCATTCCAGGTTGGATCTGTGCAATTCACACACGGACTATCACTAAATCCCCCCCCCTCTTGACATCCTGGGGGTTCCCATTGAGAGAGAATCTAACCATCGCCCCCTTGACGTTCAATGGTGTTACCGTCACTGAATCCCCCCTCCCCCCCACTATCAACATCCTGGGGGTTCCCATTGAGAGAGAATCTAACCATCGCCCCCTTGATGTTCAATGGTGTTACCGTCACTGAATCCCCCCCCTCCCCCCTCCACTATCAACATCCTGGGGGTTCCCATTGAGAGAGAATCTAACCATCGCCCCCTTGACGTTCAATGGTGTTACCGTCACTGAATCCCCCCTACCCCCCACTATCAACATCCTGGGGGTTCCCATTGAGAGAGAATCTAACCATCGCCCCCTTGATGTTCAATGGTGTTACCGTCACTGAATCCCCCCCTCCCCCCCCCCACTATCAACATCCTGGGGGTTCCCATTGAGAGAGAATCTAACCATCGCCCCCTTGACGTTCAATGGTGTTACCGTCACTGAATCCCCCCTCCACCCCCACTATCATCACCCTGGGGGTTCCCATTGAGAGAGAATCTAACCATCGCCCCCTTGATGTTCAATGGTGTACCGTCACTGAATCCCCCTCCCCCCCCTCACTATCAACATCCTGGGGTTCCCATTGAGAGAGAATCTAACCATCGCCCCCTTGATGTTCAATGGTGTTACCGTCACTGAATCCCCCCTCCCCCCACTATCAACACCCTGGGGGTTCCCATTGAGAGAGAATCTAACCATCGCCCCCTTGACGTTCAATGGTGTTACCGTCACTGAATCCCCCCTCTCCCCCCCCCACTATCAACATCCTGGGGGTTCCCATTGAGAGAGAATCTAACCATCGCCCCCTTGATGTTCAATGGTGTTACCGTCACTGAATCCCCCCTACCCCCCCACTATCAACATCCTGGGGGTTCCCATTGAGAGAGAATCTAACCATCGCCCCCTTGACGTTCAATGGTGTTACCGTCACTGAATCCCCCCCTCCCCCCCCCCCACTATCAACATCCTGGGGGTTCCCATTGAGAGAGAATCTAACCATCGCCCCCTTGATGTTCAATGGTGTTACCGTCACTGAATCCCCCCCCCTCCCCCCCCACTATCAACATCCTGGGGGTTCCCATTGAGAGAGAATCTAACCATCGCCCCCTTGATGTTCAATGGTGTTACTGTCACTGAATCCCCCCCACCCCCCCCACTATCAACATCCTGGGGGTTCCCATTGACAGAGAATCTCACCATCGCCCCCCTTGACGTTCAATGGTGTTACCGTCACTGAATCCCCCCACCCCCCCCACTATCAACATCCTGGGGGTTCCCATTGAGAGAGAATCTAACCATCGCCCCCTTGATGTTCAATGGTGTTACCGTCACTGAATTCCCCCCTACCCCCCCCCATTATCAACATCCTGGGGGTTCCCATTGAGAGAGAATCTCACCATCGCCCCCTTGACGTTCAATGGCGTTACCGTCACCGAATCCCCCTCCCCCCCACTATCAACATCCTGGGGGTTCCCATTGAGAGAGAATCTAACCATCGCCCCCTTGATGTTCAATGGTGTTACCGTCACCGAATCCCCCCTCCCCCCCACTATCAACATCCTGGGGGTTCCCATTGAGAGAGAATCTCACCATCGCCCCCTTGACGTTCAATGGTGTTACCGTCACTGAATCCCCCCCTTCCCTCCCCCCACTATCACATCCTGGGGGTTCCCATTGACAGAGAATCTAACCATCGCCCCCTTGACGTTCAATGGCGTTACCGTCACTGAATCCCCCCCCCCCACACAAGAGCAGCTCAGAGACTGGGAATCCTGTGGTGAGTAACTCCCCTCCTGTCCCACCATCGACAAGGCAGGAGTGTGAGGGGGGAATACTCCCCCCTGGACAGGGGGGCAGCTCCAACGACCTCCACATACTCGACACCATCAGGGGATAAAGCAGCTCAGTTGCCTGGCATGACCTCCCGTGAGTATCCACTGGCACTCTGTCGCGGCAATGTACAGGCGCATCTGCAGAAACCATCTCGCCGCACCTTCCAAACCCACTTGTCATCTCGAAGGACAAGGGCAGCGGGTCCCTGGGAACGCCAGCCCCCCGCCCCCCCGCACGTTCCTTCTGAACCCCTCACTATCCCCAACTTGGAAATTATGTCGGCATTCCTTCAGTGGCGCTGGGTCAAAATCCTGGGAGTTCCCTCCCTTCAGGGGCTTGGGAGTCAACCCCACAAGGGACTGCAGTGGTTCAAGAAGGCAGCTCACCCCTCCCCCTCCCCCAAACCTTCTCAAGGGGGGCAACTAGGGACGGCCCGAATGAATTTTAAAATGGTCTCCCCCCTGTTTTCTGGCTGGGCTCCCAAACGCAGTACAGAAAATTCGAGACAGGTCTGTTCATGCCTTGAAATTGTCTCGTCTCAACGTGTTGGAAAACTGCAATGGAACGCGCCGAAAGATTCGCTCCGACGTAAACTCCTCTCCACCCAAGTCGATTTGGCCGAGTCAGAAGGTGTGTTGGGCTTTCCCGAGCAGGAGGGTTGGGTCTAAGAGCCGTGAGGTTATGCTGCAGCTCGATAAAACCCTGGTTCGTCCGCACTGGGAAGATTGTGTCCCGTTCTTGCGGTGGCCTCGTTACGGGAAGGATGTTGGAAGCTTTAGAGAGAGGGTGCAGGGGTTGGTTTACCAGGGATGCTGCCCCGGCCGGGAGGGGATATCTTACGGAGAAAGGTTGAGGGAGCTCAGGCTTTTTCTCGTTGGTCCGGAGAAGGAGGAGAGGTGATAAGAGGTGGACGAGATGGTGGGAGGCGTAGATATCCCGGGACTTTTTCCCCCAGGGTGGAAACGGCTAGCACGAAGGGGGGGGGGCATCATTGTAAGGTGATTGGAGGAATGTCGAGGGGGGAGTTGTCAGAGGTTCTTTACTCAGAGAGGGGTGGGTGTGTGGAATGCACTGCCAGGGGTTGGGGGGGGTGGGGGGGGGGGGGGGAGTAGAGACAGAAGCACCTCTTCGACAGGCGCAGAGATGATCGCAAATTGACGGGGGATGGAGGTTCGTCTGATCTTAGAGGAGGCGCGACACGAAAGGTTTCTACTGTTCTATGATCCGTGATCTATGAGTGTTTGTGGGGGGGGGGCGGGGGGGTATGTCTACGTGTCAGAGATCCACTCCATCTGCCCAACTTGCACACTTAACCGTCAGGTCCTGGGGGGTGTTGCTGAACAAAGAGACCTTGGAGTTGCAGGTTCATAGCTCCTTGAAAGTGGAGTCGCAGGTCGATAGGATAGTGAAGGCAGCGTTTGGTATGCTTTCCTTTATCGGTCAGGAGTATTGAGTACAGGGAGCTGGGGGAGGTCACGTTACGGCTGTACAGGACATTGGTTGGAACATTGCGTGCAATTCTGGTCTCCTTCCTATCGGAAAGATGTTGTGAAACCTGAAAGGATTCAGAAAAGATTTACAAGGATGTTGCCGGGGGGTTGGAGGGTCTGAGCTACAGGGAGAGACTGAACGGGCTGGGGCTGTTTTCCCTGGAGCGTCGGAGGCTGAGGGGTGACCTTATCGAGGTTTATACAATCATGAGGGGCTTGGATAGGGTAAATAGACAAAGTCTTTCCCCCCTGGGGCGGGGGAGTCCAGAACTAGAGGGGCAAAGGTTTAGGGTGAGAGGGGAAAGATATAAAAGAGACCTAAGGGGTAACGTTTTCACCCAGAGGGTGGTGCGTGTGTGGAATGAGCTGCCAGAGGATGCGGTGGAGGCTGGTACAATGGCAACATTTAAGAGGCATTTGGATGGGTATATGAATAGGAAGGGTTTGGAGGGATATGGGCCGGGGTGGGAGTAGATTGGGTTGGGATTTCTGGGTCAGCATGGACGGGTTGGACCGAAGGGTCTGTTTCCGTGCTGTACACCTCTGTGACTCTATGTAGGTATCGCCGCAGATCCTATGAGAGAGCATCAGTGATGTGGGTCAAACACAGGATGGTGGAGGACAAGAGAGGCAAGGGATTGGTTTGGGGGGGGGGGGGGTCCGTCACTGCCGCTGTAAAAACACTTGACATTTGCACGCCCAGTGCGCCATCAACGTGAGCAAGAGATCTCAGCAAAACGGTGGGATCGCTTCCCAGAGCTGGACCGACCACAGCCACTCGGATTCCCACCTCGTTCCAGCCTTGGTGCAGACCGTGGGAAAAGGACGGGGGAATTACAGAGGTCAGGGCTGCTTCGGGACGGGGTGGGGCAGCGAGACGCCCACCCCCCCCCCCTCCCCGAGCAAAGACTGCGGCGAATGGGAATCGGAGAGGGTGCTCTCTGCTGGCGAAGGTCTCAGAAGAGGAGTCCGTGCAGCCCTTGGATCCCACGCTACCAGTCAATAAGGGTCAGAGCTGCAGCTCCAGCCCTCTCACTGTAACCCTTCATCCTTTTACTGTTCCACAAAAAAAAAACCCCTATCTTAACTTTAAAAGCATTCGCATTAACCACTTCCCTGGGCAGGGGATTCGACAGCTTCGCAACCCACTGGGGGGAAGATGTTCCAGCTCAATTCAGTCCGAAATCTGCTTCCCACCTCATTTTTGAGGCTACGTCCTCTTCTCCTAGTCACATCTCCCAGTGGAAACCCCCGCTCCACGTCTATGTGACCAATCCCCTTCATCGTTTTATAGGACGACCCCCACCTTCTCACATCAAACACCCAGGGAAACAGTGATGACTGGGAGTCATTCCCCCCCCTCTGTAGGAGTTCCTTGAGGGAGTATTGCAGGTCCCATACAGGATCTGGATATAAACATCCACACACACTGCTCGATTCGATTCCAGTCTGCAACTCACTCCTGGGGGCTGGCAGTTCTGCAAGGATTTGTGGTTTTTCAAGGCAAATTGGCCTTGGCGATAATGCGATTCCAGTCCCAATGGTTTAAATGTAATTTTCTTTTAGGTAACGTGGGATTGCAAGGGAACACAGCCATCGCATTATATTGGAACAGACTTGAATCTATTATTCTGTATATAAACCACCCTCAACCCCACGATTAGATTCCAGTCTGTAACTCCCTCCCGTGGTATCTGTTATTCTGTATATAAACCCCACCCCGAACCCCTCGATTAGATTCCAGTCTGTAACTCCCTCCCGGGGTATCTGTTATTCTGTATATAAACCACCCTGAACCCCTCGATTGGATTCCAGTCTGTAACTCCCTCCCGGGGTATCTGTTATTCTGTATATAAACCCCACCCCGAACCCCTCGATTAGATTCCAGTCTGTAACTCCCTCCCGGGGTATCTGTTATTCTGTATATAAACCCCACCCCGAACCCCTCGATTAGATTCCAGTCTGTAACTCCCTCCCGGGGTATCTGTTATTCTGTATATAAACCCCAACTTGAACCCCTCGATTAGATTCCAGTCTGTAACTCCCTCCCCGGGGTATGTGTTATTCTTTATATAAACCACCCCGAACCCCTCAATTAGATTCCAGTCTGGAACACCCTCCCCGGCGTATCTATTATTCTGTATATAAACCCCACCCAGAACCCCTCCATTAGATTCCAGTCTGTAACTCCCTCCCGGTGTATCTGTTATTCTGTATATAAACCCCACCCCGAACCCCTCGATTAGATTCCAGTCTGTAACTCCCGCCCCGGGGTATCTGTTATTCTGTATATAAACCCGACCCTGAACCCCTCGATTAGATTCCAGTCTGTAACTCCCTCCTGCGGTATTTGTTAGTCTGTATATAAACCCCACCCCGAACCCCTTGATTAGATTCCATTCTGTAACTCCCTCCCGGGGTATCTGATATTCTGTATATAAACCCCACCCCGAACCCCTCGATTAGATTCCAGTCTGTAACTCCCTCCCGGGGTATCTGATATTCTCTATATAAAGCCCACCCCGAACCCCTCGATTGGATTCCAGTCTGTAACTCCCTCCGGGATACCCGTTATTCTGTATATAAACCCCACCCCGAACCCCTCGATTAGATTCCAGTCTGTAACTCCCTCCCCGGGGATTCTGTTATTCTGTATATAAACCACCCTGAACCCCTCGATTAGATTCCAGTCTGTAACTCCCTACCCGGGGTATCTGTTATTCTGTATATAAACCCCACCCCGAACCCCTCGATTAGATTCCAGTCTGTAAATCCCTCCCGGGGTATCTGTTATTCTGGATATAAACCCCACCCCGAACCCCTCAATTAGATTCCAGTCTGTAACTCCCTCCCGGGGTATCTGTTATTCTGTATATAAACCCCACCCTGAACCCCTCGATTAGATTCCAGTCTGTAAATCCCTCCCGGGGTATCTGTTATTCTGGATATAAACCCCACCCCGAACCCCTCGATTAGATTCCAGTCTGTAACTCCCTCCCGGGGTATCTGTGATTCTGTATATAAACCCCCCCCTGAACCCCTCGATTAGATTCCAGTCTGTAACTCCCTCCTGGGGTATCTGTTATTCTGTATATAAACCCCACCCCGAACCCCTCGATTAGATTCCAGTCTGTAACTCCCTCCCGGTGTATCTGTTATTCTGTATATAAACCCCACCCCGAACCCCTCAATTAGATTCCAGTCTGTAACTCCCTCCGGGGGTATCTGTTATTCTGTATATAAACCCCCCCCCGAACCCCTCGATTAGATTCCAGTCTGTAACTCCCTCCCGGTGTATCTGTTATTCTGTATATAAACCACACCCCGAACCCCTCGATTCGATTCCAGTCTGTAACTCCCTCCCCGGGGGTGTCTGTTATTCTGTATATAAAGCCCCCCTGAACCCCTCGATTAGATTCCAGTCTGTAACTCCCTCCCGGGGTATCTGTTATTCTGTATATAAACCACACCCCGAACCCCTCGATTAGATTTTAGTCTGTAACTCTCTCCCGGGGTATCTGTAATTCTGTATATAAACCCCACCCCGAACCCTTCGATTAGATTTTAGTCTGTAACTCCCTCCTGGGGTATCTGTTATTCTGTATATAAACCCCCCCAAACTCTCGATTAGATTCCAGTCTGTAGCTCCCTCCCGGTGTATCTGTTATTCTGTATATAAACTCCACCCCGAACCCCTCGATTAGATTCCAGTCTGTAACTCCCTCCCGGTGTATCTGTTATTCTGTATATAAACCCCACCCCGAACCACTCAATTAGATTCCAGTCTGTAACTCCCTCCCGGGGTATCTGTTATTCTGTATATAAACCACCCTGAACCCCTCGATTACATTCCAGTCTGTAACTCCCACTCGGGGTATCTGTTATTCTGTATATAAACCCCACCCCGAACCCCTCGATTAGATTCCAGTCTAAAACTCCCTCCCCGGGGTATCTGTTATTCTGTATATAAACCCCACCCCGAACCCCTCGATTAGATTCCAGTCTGTAACTCCCTCCCGGGGTATCTGTTATTCTGTATATAAACCCCCACCGAAACCCTCGATTAGATTCCAGTCTGTAACTCCCTCCCGGGGTATCTGTTATTCTGTATATAAACCCCACCCCGAACCACTCAATTAGATTCCAGTCTGTAACTCCCTCCCGGGGTATCTGTTATTCTGTATATAAACCACCCTGAACCCCTCGATTCTATTCCAGTCTGTAACTCCCTCCCGGGGTATCTGTTATTCTGTATATAAACCACCCTGAACACCTCGATTGGATTCCAGTCTGTAACTCCCGCCCGGGGTATCTGTTATTCTGTATATAAACACCCCCAAACCCCTCAATTAGATTCCAGTCTGTAACTCCCTCCCGGGGTGTCTGTTATTCTGTATATAAACAACCCCGACCCCCTCGATTAGAATTTAGTCTGTAACTCCCTCCCGGGGTATCTGTTATTCTGTATATAAACCCCACCTCAAACCCGTCGATTAGATTCCAGTCTGTAACTCCCTCCCGGGATATCTGTTATTCTGTATATAAACCACCCCGAACCCCTCGATTAGATTCCAGTCTGCAACTCCCTCCCGGGGTATCTGTTATTCTGTATATAAACCCCCCCCAAACCCCTTGATTAGACTCCAGTCTGTAACACCCTCCCCGGCGTATCTATTATTCTGTATATAAACCACACCCCGAACCCCTCGATTGGATTCCAGTCTGTAACTCCCTCCCGGGGTATCTGTTATTCTTTATATAAACCACCCTGAACCCCTCGATTCGATTCCAGTCTGTAACTCCCTCCCAGGGTATCTGTTATTCTGTATATAAACCCCACCCTGAACCCCCCGATTAGATTCCAGTCTGTAACTCCCTCCCCGGGGTATCTGTTATTCTGTATATAAACCCACCCTGAACCCCTCGATTAGATTCCAGTCTGTAACTCCCTCCCGGGGTATCTGTTATTCTGTACATAAACCCACCCTGAACCCCTCGATTAGATTCCAGTCTGTAACTCCCTCCCCGGGGTATCTGTTATTCTGTATATAAACCCCACCCCGAACTCCTCGATTAGATTCCAGTCTGTAACTCCCTCCCGGGGTATCTGTTATTCTGTATATAAACCCCACCCCAAACCCCTCGATTAGATTCCAGTCTGTAACTCCCTCCCGGGGTATCTGTTATTCTGTATATAAACCCCCCCAACCTCTCGATTAGATTGCAGTCTGTAACTCCCTCCCGGGGTATCTGTTATTCTGTATATAAACCACCCCGAACCCCTCGATTAGATTCCAGTCTGTAACTCCCTCCCGGGGTATATGTTATTCTGTATATAAACCCCACCCTGAACCCCACAATTAGATTCCAGTCTGTAACTCCCTCCCGGGGTATCTGTTATTCTGTATATAAACCCCACTCCGAACCCCTCGATTAGATTCCAGTCTGTAACTCCCTCCCGGGGTATCTGTTATTCTGTATATAAACCCGACCCCGAACCCCTCGATTAGATTCCAGTCTGTAACTCCCTCCCGGGGTATCTGTTATTCTGTATATAAACCCCACCCAGAACCCCACGATTAGATTCCAGTCTGTAACTCCCTCCGGGGGTATCTGTTATTCTGTATATAAACCACCCCGAACCCCTCGATTAGATTCCAGTCTGTAACTCCCACCCGGGGTATCTGTTATTCTGTATATAAACCCCACCCCGAACCCCTCGATTAGATTCCAGTCTGTAACCCCCTCCCGGGGTATCTGTTATTCTGTATATAAACCACCCCGAACCCCTCGATTAGATTCCAGTCTGTCACTCCCTCCCGGGGTATCTGTTATTCTGTATATAAACCACCCCAAACACCTCGATTAGATTCCAGTCTGTAACTCCCTCCCGGGGTATCTGTTATTCTGTATATAACCCCCCCCCCCCGAACCCCTCGATGAGATTCCAGTCTGTAACTCCCTCCCCGGGGTGTCTGTTATTTTGTATATAAACCCCACCCCAAACCCCTCGATTAGATTCCAGTCTGTAACTCCCTCCCCGGGGTGTCTGTTATTCTGTATATAAACCACCCCGAACCCCTCAATTAGATTCCAGTCTGGAACACCCTCCCCGGCGTATCTATTATTCTGTATATAAACCCCACCCAGAACCCCTCCATTAGATTCCAGTCTGTAACTCCCTCCCGGTGTATCTGTTATTCTGTATATAAACCCCACCGCGAACCCCTCGATTAGATTCCAGTCTGTAACTCCCGCCCCGGGGTATCTGTTATTCTGTATATAAACCCGACCCTGAACCCCTCGATTAGATTCCAGTCTGTAACTCCCTCCTGCGGTATTTGTTATTCTGTATATAAACCCCACCCCGAACCCCTTGATTAGATTCCAGTCTGTAACTCCCTCCCGGGGTATCTGTTATTCTGTATATAAACCCGACCCCGAACCTCTCGATTAGATTCCAGTCTGTAACTCCCTCCCGGGGTATCTGTTATTCTCTATATAAACCCCACCCCGAACCCCTCGATTGGATTCCAGTCTGTAACTCCCTCCCGGGATACCCGTTATTCTGTATATAAACCCCACCCCGAACCCCTCGATTAGATTCCAGTCTGTAACTCCCTCCCCGGGGATTCTGTTATTCTGTATATAAACCACCCTGAACCCCTCGATTAGATTCCAGTCTGTAACTCCCTCCCCGGGGTATCTGTTATTCTGTATTTAAACCCCACCCCGAACCCCTCGATTAGATTCCAGTCTGTAAATCCCTCCCGGGGTATCTGTTATTCTGGATATAAACCCCACCCTGAACCCCTCGATTCGATTCCAGTCTGTAATTCCCTCCCGGGGTATCTGTTATTCTGTATATAAGCCCCACCCCGAACCCCTTGATTAGATTCCAATCTGTAACTCCCTCCCGGGGTATCTGTTATTCTGTATATAAACCCCACCCTGAACCCCTCGATGAGATTCCAGTCTGTAACTCCCTCCCGGGGTATCTGTTATTCTGTATATAAACACCCCCCGAACCCCTCGATTAGATTCCAGTCTGCAACTCCCTCCTGGGGTATCTGTTATTCTGTATTTAAACCGCACCCTGAACCCCTCGATTAGATTCCAGTCTGTAACTCCCTCCTGGGGTATCTGTTATTCTGTATATAAAGCCCACCCTGAACCCCTCGATTAGATTCCAGTCTGTAACTCCCTCCTGGGGTATCTGTTATTCTGTATATAAACCCCACCCTGAACCCCTCGATTAGATTCCAGTCTGTAACTCCCTCCCGGGGTATCTGATATTCTGTATATAATCCACACCCTGAACCCCTCGATTTGATTCCAGTCTGTAACTCCCTCCCGGGGTATCTGTTATTCTGTATATACACCACCCTGAACACGTCGATTAGATTCCAGTCTGTAACTCCCTCCCGGAGTGTCTGTTATTTTGTATATAAACCCCACCCCGAACCCGTCGATTAGATTCCAGTCTGTAACTCCCTCCCGGGGTATCTGTTATTCTGTATATAAACCCCACCCCGAACCCGTCGATTAGATTCCAGTCTGTAACTCCCTCCCGGGATATCTGTTATTCTGTATATAAACCACACTCCGAACCCCTCGATTAGATTTTAGTCTGTAACTCCCTCCCGGGGTATCTGTTATTCTGTATATAAACCCCACACGGAACCCGTCGATTAGATTCCAGTCTGTAACTCCCTCCCGGGGTATCTGTGATTCTGTATATAAACCCCACCCTGAACCCCTCGATTAGATTCCAGTCTGTAACTCCCTCCCGGGGTATCTGTTATTCTGTATATAAACGCCCCCAACCTCTCGATTAGATTCCAGTCTGTAACTCCCTCCCGGGGTATCTGTTATTCTGTATATAAACCCCACCCTGAACCCCTCGATTAGATTCCAGTCTGTAACTCCCTCCCGGGGTATCTGTTATTCTGTATATAAACCCCACCCCGAACCCCTCGATTAGATTCCAGTCTGTAACTCCCTCCCGGGGTATCTGTTATTCTGTATATAAACCCCACCCCGAACCCCTCAATTAGATTCCAGTCTGTAACTCCCTCCCGGGGTATCTGTTATTCTGTATATAAACCCCACCCCGAACCCCTCGATTAGATTCCAGTCTGTAACTCCCTCCCGGGGTATCTGTTATTCTGTATAAAAACCACCCCGAACCCCTCGATTAGATTCCAGTCTGTAACTCCCTCCCGGGGTATCTGTTATTCTCTATATAAACCACAACCCGAACCCCTTGATTGGATTCCAGTCTGTAACTCCGTCCCGGGGTATCTGTTATTCTTTATATAACCACCCCGAACCCCTCGATTAGATTCCAGTCTGTAACTCCCTCCCGGGGTATCTGTTATTCTGTATATAAACCCCCACCGAACCCCTCGATTAGATTCCAGTCTGTAACACCCTCCCGGGGTATCTGTTACTCTGTATATAAACCCCATCCCGAACCCCTCGATTAGATTCCAGTCTGTAACTCCCTCCCGGGGTATCTGTTATTCTGTACATAAATCACCCCGTACGCCTCGATTAGATTCCAGTCTGTAACTCCCTCCCGGGGTATCTGTTATTCTGTATATAAACACCCCCGGACCCCTCGATTAGATTCCAGTCTGTAACTCCCTCCCGGGATATCTGTTATTCTGTATATAATCCACCCCGTACCCCTCAATTAGATTCCAGTCTGCAACTCCCTCCCGGGGTATCTGTTATTCTGTATATAAACACCCCCGTACCCCTCGATTAGATTCCAGTCTGTAACTCCCTCCCGGGGTATCTGTTATTCTCTATATAAACCACAACCCGAACCCCTTGATTGGATTCCAGTCTGTAACTCCCTCCCGGGTTATCTGTTATTCTCTATATAAACCACACCCCGAACCCCTCGATTAGATTCCAGTCTGTAACTCCCTCCTGGGGTATCTGTTATTCTGTATATAAATCACCCTGAACCCCTCGATTACATTCCAGTCTGTAACTCCCTCCCCGGGGTATCTGTTATTCAGTATATAAACCCCAACCTAAACCCCTCGATTAGATTCCAGTCTGTAACTCCCTCCCGGGGAATCTGTTATTCTGTATATAAACCCCACCCTGAACCCCTCGATTAGATTCCAGTCTGTAACTCCCTCCCGGGGTATCTGTTATTCTGTATATAAGGCCCACCCTGAACCCCTCAATTAGATTCCACTCTGTAACTCCCTCCCGGGTATCTGTTATTCTGTATATAAACCCCCCCCGAAACCCTCGATTAGATTCCAGTCTGTAACTCCCTCCCCGGGGTATCTGTTATTCTCTATATAAACCACACCCCGAACCCCTCGATTAGATTCCAGTCTGTAACTCCCTCCCGGGGTATCTGTTATTCTGTATATAACCACCCCGAACCCCTCGATTAGATTCCAGTCTGTAACTCCCTCCCCGGGGTATCTGTTATTCTGTATATAAACCCCCACCGAACCCCTCGATTAGATTCCAGTCTGTAACACCCTCCCGGGGTATCTGTTACTCTGTATATAAACCCCATCCCGAACCCCTCGATTAGATTCCAGTCTGTAACTCCCTCCCGGGGTATCTGTTATTCTGTATATAAATCACCCCGTACGCCTCGATTAGATTCCAGTCTGTAACTCCCTCCCGGGGTGTCTGTTATTCTGTATATAAACCCCACCCCGAACCCCTCGATTAGATTCCAGTCTGTAACACCCTCCCGGGGTATCTGTTATTCTGTATATAAACCCCACCCTGAACCCCTCGATTAGATTCCAGTCTGTAACTCCCTCCCGGAGTATCTGTTATTCTGTATATAAACCCCACCCCGAACCCCTCGATTAGATTCCAGTCTGTAACTCCCTCCAGGGGTATCTGTTATTCTGTATATAAATCACCCCGAACCCCTCGATTAGATTCCAGTCTGTAACTCACTCCCGGGTATCTGTTATTCTGTGTAAAACCCCACCCTGAACCCCTCGATTAGATTCTAGTCTGTAACTCCCTCCCGGGGTATCTGTTATTCTGTGTATAAACCCCACCCCGAACCCCTCGATTAGATTCCAGTCTGTAACTCCCTCCCGGGGTATCTGTTATTCTGTGTATAAACCCCACCCCGAACCCCTCGATTAGATTCCAGTCTGTAACTCCCTCCCGGGGTATCTGTTATTCTGTATATAAACCACACCCCGAACCCCTCGATTAGATTCCAGTCTGTAACTCCCTCCCCGGGGTATCTGTTATTCTGTATATAAACCCCACCCCGAACCCCTCGATTAGATTCCAGTCTGTAACTCCCTCCCCGGGGTATCTGTTATTCTGTATATAAATGACCCCGAACCCCTCGATTAGATTCCAGTCTGTAACTCCCTCCCAATGTATGTGTTATTCTGTTTATAAACCCCCCCCAAACCCCTTGATTAGATTCCAGTCTGTAACTCCCTCCCCGGGGTATCTGTTATTCTGTATATAAACCCCACCCCGAACCCCTCGATTAGATTCCAGTCTGTAACTCCCTCCAGGGGTATCTGTTATTCTGTATATAAATCACCCCGAACCCCTCGATTAGATTCCAGTCTGTAACTCCCTCCCCGGGGTATCTGTTATTCTGTGTAAAACCCCACCCTGAACCCCTCGATTAGATTCCAGTCTGTAACTCCCTCCCGGGGTATCTGTTATTCTGTGTATAAACCCCACCCCGAACCCCTCGATTAGATTCCAGTCTGTAACTCCCTCCCGTGGTATCTGTTATTCTGTGTATAAACCCCACCCCGAACCCCTCGATTAGATTCCAGTCTGTAACTCCCTCCCGGGGTATCTGTTATTCTGTATATAAACCACACCCCGAACCCCTCGATTAGATTCCAGTCTGTAACTCCCTCCCCGGGGTATCTGTTATTCTGTATATAAACCCCACCCCGAACCCCTCGATTAGATTCCAGTCTGTAACTCCCTCCCCGGGGTATCTGTTATTCTGTATATAAATGACCCCGAACCCCTCGATTAGATTCCAGTCTGTAACTCCCTCCCAATGTATCTGTTATTCTGTTTATAAACCCCCCCCGAACCCCTCGATTAGATTCCAGTCTGTAACTCCCTCCCAGGGTATCTGTTATTCAGTATATAAACCCCACCCCGAACCCCTCGATTAGATTCCAGTCTGTAACTCCCTCCCTGGGGTGTCTGTTATTCTGTATATAAACTACCCTGAATCCCTCGATTAGATTCCAGTCTGTAACTCCCTCCCGGGGTGTCTGTTATTCTGTATATAAACCCCACCCCGAACCCCTCGATTAGATTCCAGTCTGTAACTCACTCCCGTGGTATCTGTTATTTTGTACATAAACCCCACCCCGAACCCCTCAATTAGATTCCAGTCTGTAACTCCCTCCCGGGGTATCTGTTATTCTGTATATAAACCACCCTGAACCGCTCGATTGGATTCCAGTCTGTAACTCCCTCCGGGGTATCTGTTATTCTGTATATAAACCACCCCGAACCCCTCGATTAGATTCCAGTCTGTAACTCCCTCCGGGGTATCTGTTATTCTGTATATAAACCACCCCGAACCCCTCGATTAGATTCCAGTCTGTAACTCCCTCCGGGGTATCTGTTATTCTGTATATAAACCACCCCGAACCCCTCGATTAGATTCCAGTCTGTAACTCCCTCCCGGGGTATCGGTTATTCTGTATATAAACCCCACCCTGAACCCCTCGATTAGATTCCAGTCTGTAACTCTCTCCCGGGGTATCTGTTATTCTGTATATAAACCCCACCCCGAACCCCTCGATTAGATTCCAGTGTGTAACTCTCTCCCGGGGTATCTGTTATTCTGTATATAAACCCACCCAAACCCCTCAATTAGGTTCCAGTCTGTAACTCCCTCCCCGGAGTATCTGTTATTCTGTATATAAACCACCCCAACCCCTCAATTAGATTCCAGTCTGTAACTCCCTCCCGGGGTATCTGTTATTCTGTATATAAACCACCCCGAACCCCTCGATTAGATTCCAGTCTGTAACTCCCTCCCAAGGTTATCTGTTATTCTGTATATAAACCCCACCCTGAACCCCTCGATTAGATTCCAGTCTGTAACTCCGTCCCGGGGTACCTGTTATTCTGTATATAAACCCCACCCTGAACCCCTCGATTAGATTCCAGTCTGTAACTCCCTCCCGGGGTATCTGTTATTCTGTATATAATCCACACCCTGAACCCCTCGATTAGATTCCAGACTGTAACTCCCTCCCCGTGGTATCTGTTATTCTGTATATACGCCCCACCCTGAACCCCTCAATTAGATTCCAGTCGGTAACTCCCTCCCGGGGTATCTGTTATTCTGTATATAAACCACCCCAAACCCCTCGATTATATTCCACTCTGTAACTCCCACCCGTGGTATCTGTTATTCTCTATATAAACCACACCCCGAACCCCTCGATTCGATTCCAGTCTGTAACTCCCTCCCGGGGTATCTGTTATTCTGTATATAAACCCCACCCCGAACCCCTCGATTAGATTCCAGACTGTAACTCCCTCCCGGGGTATCTGTTATTCTGTATATAAACCCCACCCTGAACCCCTCGATTAGATTCCAGTCTGTAACTCCCTCCCGGGGTATCTGTTATTCTGTATATAAACCACCCCGAACCCCTTGATTAGATTCCAGTCTGTAACTCCCTCCCAAGGTTATCTGTTATTCTGTATATAAACCCCCCCACACCCCTCAATTAGATTCCAGTCTGTAACTCCCTCCCGGGGTATCTGTTATTCTGTATATAAACCACCCCGAACCCCTTGATTAGATTCCAGTCTGTAACTCCCTCCCAAGGTTATCTGTTATTCTGTATATAAACCCCACCCTGAACCCCTCGATTAGATTCCAGTCTGTAACTCCCTCCCGGGATATCTGTTATTCTGTATATAAACCCCACCCCGAACCCCTCGATTAGATTCCAGTCTGTAACTCCCTCCCGGGGTATCTGTTATTCTGTATATAAACCCCACCCCGAAGCGCTCGATTAGATTCCAGTCTGTAACTCCCTCCCGGGGTATCTGTTATTCTGTATATAAACCCCACCCCGAACCCCTCGATTAGATTCCAGTCTGTAACTCCCTCCCTGGGGTATCTGTTATTCTGTATATAAACCCCCACCGAACTCCTCGATTAGATTCCAGTCTGTAACTCCCTCCCGGGGTATCTGTTACTCTGTATATAAACCCCATCCCCAACCCCTCGATTAGATTCCAGTCTGTAACTCCCTCCCGGGGTATCTGTTATTCTGTATATAAACCCCACCCCGAACCCCTCGATTAGATTCCAGTCTGTAACTCACTCCCGGGTATCTGTTATTCTGTGTAAAACCCCACCCTGAACCCCTCGATTAGATTCCAGTCTGTAACTCCCTCCCGGGGTATCTGTTATTCTGTGTATAAACCCCACCCCGAACCCCTCGATTAGATTCCAGTCTGTAACTCCCTCCCGGGGTATCTGTTATTCTCTGTATAAACTCCACCCCGAACCCCTCGATTAGATTCCAGTCTGTAACTCCCTCCATGGGGTATCTGTTATTCTGTATATAAACCCCCACCGAACTCCTCGATTAGATTCCAGTCTGTAACTCCCTCCCGGGGTATCTGTTACTCTGCATATAAACCCCATCCCCAACCCCTCGATTAGATTCCAGTCTGTAACTCCCTCCCGGGGTATCTGTTATTCTGGATATAAACCCCACCCCGAACCCCTCGATTAGATTCCAGTCTGTAACTCCCTCCCAATGTATCTGTTATTCTGTATATAAACCCCACCCCGAACCCGTCGATTAGATTCCAGTCTGTAACTCCCTCCCGGAGTATCTGTTATTCTGTATATAAACCCCCCCCAAACCCCTTGATTAGATTCCACTCTGTAACACCCTCCCGGCGTATCTATTATTCTGTATATAAACCCCACCCCGAACCCCTCGATTAGATTCCAGTCTGTAACTCCCTCCCTGGGGTATCTGTTATTCTGTATATAAACTACCCTGAATCCCTCGATTAGATTCCAGTCTGTAACTCCCTCCCGGCGTATCTATTATTCTGTATATAAACCCCACCCCGAACCCCTCGATTAGATTCCAGACTGTAACTCCCTCCCGGGGTATCTGTTATTCTGTATATAAACCCCACCCTGAACCCCTCGATTAGATTCCAGTCTGTAACTCCCTCCCGGGGTATCTGTTATTCTGTATATAAACCACCCCGAACCCCTTGATTAGATTCCAGTCTGTAACTCCCTCCCAAGGTTATCTGTTATTCTGTATATAAACCCCCCCACACCCCTCAATTAGATTCCAGTCTGTAACTCCCTCCCGGGGTATCTGTTATTCTGTATATAAACCACCCCGAACCCCTTGATTAGATTCCAGTCTGTAACTCCCTCCCAAGGTTATCTGTTATTCTGTATATAAACCCCACCCTGAACCCCTCGATTAGATTCCAGTCTGTAACTCCCTCCCGGGATATCTGTTATTCTGTATATAAACCCCACCCCGAACCCCTCGATTAGATTCCAGTCTGTAACTCCCTCCCGGGGTATCTGTTATTCTGTATATAAACCCCACCCCGAAGCGCTCGATTAGATTCCAGTCTGTAACTCCCTCCCGGGGTATCTGTTATTCTGTATATAAACCCCACCCCGAACCCCTCGATTAGATTCCAGTCTGTAACTCCCTCCCTGGGGTATCTGTTATTCTGTATATAAACCCCCACCGAACTCCTCGATTAGATTCCAGTCTGTAACTCCCTCCCGGGGTATCTGTTACTCTGTATATAAACCCCATCCCCAACCCCTCGATTAGATTCCAGTCTGTAACTCCCTCCCGGGGTATCTGTTATTCTGTATATAAACCCCACCCCGAACCCCTCGATTAGATTCCAGTCTGTAACTCACTCCCGGGTATCTGTTATTCTGTGTAAAACCCCACCCTGAACCCCTCGATTAGATTCCAGTCTGTAACTCCCTCCCGGGGTATCTGTTATTCTGTGTATAAACCCCACCCCGAACCCCTCGATTAGATTCCAGTCTGTAACTCCCTCCCGGGGTATCTGTTATTCTCTGTATAAACTCCACCCCGAACCCCTCGATTAGATTCCAGTCTGTAACTCCCTCCATGGGGTATCTGTTATTCTGTATATAAACCCCCACCGAACTCCTCGATTAGATTCCAGTCTGTAACTCCCTCCCGGGGTATCTGTTACTCTGCATATAAACCCCATCCCCAACCCCTCGATTAGATTCCAGTCTGTAACTCCCTCCCGGGGTATCTGTTATTCTGGATATAAACCCCACCCCGAACCCCTCGATTAGATTCCAGTCTGTAACTCCCTCCCAATGTATCTGTTATTCTGTATATAAACCCCACCCCGAACCCGTCGATTAGATTCCAGTCTGTAACTCCCTCCCGGGGTATCTGTTATTCTGTATATAAACCCCACCCCGAACCCCTCGATTAGATTCCAGTCTGTAACTCCCTCCCTGGGGTATCTGTTATTCTGTATATAAACTACCCTGAATCCCTCGATTAGATTCCAGTCTGTAACTCCCTCCCGGCGTATCTATTATTCTGGATATAAACCCCACCCCGAACCCCTCGATTAGAATTTAGTCTGTAACTCCCTCCCCGGGGTATCTGTTATTCTGTATATAAACCCCCCCAAACCCCTCAATTAGATTCCAGTCTGTAACTCCCTCCCGGGGTATCTGTTATTCTGTATATAAACCACCCCGAACCCCTCGATTAGATTCCAGTCTGTAACTCCCTCCCGGGATATCTGTTATTCTGTATATAATCCACCCCGTACCCCTCAATTAGATTCCAGTCTGCAACTCCCTCCCGGGGTATCTGTTATTCTGTATATAAACCCCTCCGAACCCCTCGATTAGATTCCAGTCTGTAACTCCCTCCCGGGTTATCTGTTATTCTCTATATAAACCACACCCCGAACCCCTCGATTAGATTCCAGTCTGTAACTCCCTCCCGGGGTATCTGTTATTCTCTATATAAACCACCCTGAACCCCTCGATTCGATTCCAGTCTGTAACTCCCTCCCGGGGTATCTGTTATTCTGTATATAAACCACCCTGAACCCCTCGATTACATTCCAGTCTGTAACTCCCTCCCGGGGTATCTGTTATTCAGGATATAAACCCCACCGAACCCCTCGATTAGATTCCAGTGTGTAACTCCCTCCCCGGGGTATCTGTTATTCTCTATATAAACCACACCCCGAACCCCTCGAATAGATTCCAGTCTGTAACTCCCTCCCGGGGTATCTGTTATTCTGTATATAACCACCCCGAACCCCTCGATTAGATTCCAGTCTGTAACTCACTCCCGGGTATCTGTTATTCTGTGTAAAACCCCACCCTGAACCCCTCGATTAGATTCTAGTCTGTAACTCCCTCCCGGGGTATCTGTTATTCTGTGTATAAACCCCACCCCGAACCCCTCGATTAGATTCCAGTCTGTAACTCCCTCCCGGGGTATCTGTTATTCTGTATATAAACCACCCCGAACCCCTCGATTAGATTCCAGTCTGTAACTCCCTCCCGGTGTATCTGTTATTCTCTATATAAACCACCCTGAACCCCTCGATTCGATTCCAGTCTGTAACTCCCTCCCGGGGTATCTGTTATTCTGTATTTAAACCACCCTGAACCCCTCGATTAGATTCCAGTCTGTAACTCCCTCCGGGGTATCTGTTATTCTGTATATAAACCACCCCGAACCCCTCGATTAGATTCCAGTCTGTAACTCCCTCCGGGGTATCTGTTATTCTGTATATAAACCACCCCGAACCCCTCGATTAGATTCCAGTCTGTAACTCCCTCCCGGGGTATCGGTTATTCTGTATATAAACCCCACCCCGAACCCCTCGATTAGATTCCAGTCTGTAACTCCCTCCCGGGGTATCTGTTATTCTGTATATAAACCCCACCCTGAACCCCTCGATTAGATTCCAGTCTGTAACTCCCTCCCCAGGGTATCTGTTATTCTGTATATAAACCACCCCGAACCCCTCGATTAGATTCCAGTCTGTAACACCCTCCCCGGCGTATCTATTATTCTGTATATAAACCCCACCCAGAACCCCACGATTAGATTCCAGTCTGTAACTCCCTCCCGGGGTGTCTGTTATTCTGTATATAAACCACCCTGAACCCCTTGATTAGATTCCAGTCTGTAACTCCCTCCCCGGGGTATCTGTTATTCTGTATATAAACCCCACCCCGAACCCCTCGATTAGATTCCAGTCTGTAACTCCCTCCCGTAGTATCTGTTATTCTGTACATAAACCCCACCCCGAACCCCTCGAAGCGATTCCAGTCTGTAACTCCCTACCGGTGTATCTGTTATTCTGTATATAAACCCCACCCCGAACCCCTCGATTAGATTCCAGTCTGTAACTCCCTCCCGGGGTATCTGTTATTCTGTATCTAAACCCCACCCCGAACCCCTCGATTAGATTCCAGTCTGTAACTCCCTCCCGGGGTATCTGTTATTCTGTATATAAACCCCACCCTGAACCCCTCGATTAGATTCCACTCTGTAACTCACACCCGTGGTATCTGTTATTCTCTATATAAACCACACCCCGAACCCCTCGATTCGATTCCAGTCTGTAACTCCCTCCCGGGGTATCTGTTATTCTGTATATAAACCCCACGACGAAGCCCTCGATTAGATTCCAGTCTGTAACTCCCTCCCGGGGTATCTGTTATTCCGTATATAAACCCCACCCTGAACCCCTCGATTAGATTCCAGTCTGTAACTCTCTCCCGGGGTATCTGTTATTCTGTATATAAACCCCCCCAAACCCCTCAATTAGATTCCAGTCTGTAACTCCCTCCCCGGGGTATCTGTTATTCTGTATATAAACCCCCCCAAACCCCTCAATTAGATTCCAGTCTGTAACTCCCTCCCGGGGTATCTGTTATTCTGTATATAAACCACCCCGAACCCCTTGATTAGATTCCAGTCTGTAACTCCCTCCCGGGGTATCTGTTATTCTGTATATAAACCCCACCCTGAACCCCTCGATTAGATTCCAGTCTGTAACTCCCTCCCCGGGGTATCTGTTATTCTGTATATAAACCCCACCCCGAAGCGCTCGATTAGATTCCAGTCTGTAACTCCCTCCCGGGGTATCTGTTATTCTGTATATAAACCCCACCCCGAACCCCTCGATTAGATTCCAGTCTGTAACTCCCTCCCTGGGGTATCTGTTATTCTGTATATAAACCCCACCCCGAACCCCTCGATTAGATTCCAGTCTGTAACTCCCTCCCTGGGGTATCTGTTATTCTGTATATAAACCCCCACCGAACTCCTCGATTAGATTCCAGTCTGTAACTCCCTCCCGGGGTATCTGTCACTCTGTATATAAACCCCATCCCCAACCCCTCGATTAGATTCCAGTCTGTAACTCCCTCCCGGGGTATCTGTTATTCTGTATATAAACCCCACCCCGAACCCCTCGATTAGATTCCAGTCTGTAACTCACTCCCGGGTATCTGTTATTCTGTGTAAAACCCCACCCTGAACCCCTCGATTAGATTCCAGTCTGTAACTCCCTCCCGGGGTATCTGTTATTCTGTGTATAAACCCCACCCCGAACCCCTCGATTAGATTCCAGTCTGTAACTCCCTCCCGGGGTATCTGTTATTCTCTGTATAAACTCCACCCCAAACCCCTCCTCCCGGGGTATCTGTTATTCTGGATATAAACCCCACCCCGAACCCCTCGATTAGATTCCAGTCTGTAACTCCCTCCCAATGTATCTGTTATTCTGTATATAAACCCCACCCCGAACCCGTCGATTAGATTCCAGTCTGTAACTCCCTCCCGGGGTATCTGTTATTCTGTATATAAACCCCCCCCAAACCCCTTGATTAGATTCCAGTCTGTAACTCCCTCCCGGCGTATCTATTATTCTGTATATAAACCCCACCCCGAACCCCTCGATTAGATTCCAGTCTGTAACTCCCTCCCTGGGGTATCTGTTATTCTTTATATAAACTACCCTGAATCCCTCGATTAGATTCCAGTCTGTAACTCCCTCCCGTGGTATCTGTTACTCTGTACATAAACCCCACCCCGAACCCCTCGAAGCGATTCCAGTCTGTAACTCCCTCCCGGCGTATCTATTATTCTG
Organism: Chiloscyllium punctatum; assembly: GCF_047496795.1. NCBI lineage: Eukaryota > Metazoa > Chordata > Chondrichthyes > Orectolobiformes > Hemiscylliidae > Chiloscyllium > Chiloscyllium punctatum. The sequence continues at coordinate 377,241 of NW_027309948.1, forward strand.
GATATAAACCCCACCCCGAACCCCTCGATTAGAATTTAGTCTGTAACTCCCTCCCCGGGGTATCTGTTATTCTGTATATAAACCCCCCCAAACCCCTCAATTAGATTCCAGTCTGTAACTCCCTCCCGGGGTATCTGTTATTCTGTATATAAACCACCCCGAACCCCTCGATTAGATTCCAGTCTGTAACTCCCTCCCGGGATATCTGTTATTCTGTATATAATCCACCCCGTACCCCTCAATTAGATTCCAGTCTGCAACTCCCTCCCGGGGTATCTGTTATTCTGTATATAAACCACCCCGAACCCCTCGATTAGATTCCAGTCTGTAACTCCCTCCCGGGGTATCTGTTATTCTCTATATAAACCACAACCCGAACCCCTTGATTGGATTCCAGTCTGTAACTCCCTCCCGGGTTATCTGTTATTCTCTATATAAACCACACCCCGAACCCCTCGATTAGATTCCAGTCTGTAACTCCCTCCCGGGGTATCTGTTATTCTGTATATAAACCACCCTGAACCCCTCGATTACATTCCAGTGTGTAACTCCCTCCCCGGGGTATCTGTTATTCAGTATATAAACCCCACCCTAAACCCCTCGATTAGATTCCAGTCTGTAACTCCCTCCCGGGGAATCTGTTATTCTGTATATAAACCCCACCCTGAACCCCATCGATTAGATTCCAGTCTGCAACTCCCTCCCGGGGTATCTGTTATTCTGTATATTAGGCCCACCCTGAACCCCTCAATTAGATTCCACTCTGTAACTCCCTCCCGGGTATCTGTTATTCTGTATATAAACCCCCCCCGAAACCCTCGATTAGATTCCAGTCTGTAACTCCCTCCCCGGGGTATCTGTTATTCTCTATATAAACCACACCCCGAACCCCTCGAATAGATTCCAGTCTGTAACTCCCTCCCGGGGTATCTGTTATTCTGTATATAACCACCCCGAACCCCTCGATTAGATTCCAGTCTGTAACTCACTCCCGGGTATCTGTTATTCTGTGTAAAACCCCACCCTGAACCCCTCGATTAGATTCTAGTCTGTAACTCCCTCCCGGGGTATCTGTTATTCTGTGTATAAACCCCACCCCGAACCCCTCGATTAGATTCCAGTCTGTAACTCCCTCCCGGGGTATCTGTTATTCTGTATATAAACCACCCCGAACCCCTCGATTAGATTCCAGTCTGTAACTCCCTCCCGGTGTATCTGTTATTCTGTATATAAACCCCACCCCGAACCCCTCGATTAGATTCCAGTCTGTCACTCCCTCCCGGGGTATCTGTTATTCTGTATATAAACCAGCCCGAACCCCTCGATTAGATTCCAGTCTGTAACTCCCTCCCCAGGGTATCTGTTATTCAGTATATAAACCCCACCCCGAACCCCTCGATTAGATTCCAGTCTGTAATACCCTCCCCGGCGTATCTATTATTCTGTATATAAACCCCACCCAGAACCCCACGATTAGATTCCAGTCTGTAACTCCCTCCCCAGGGTATCTGTTATTCTGTATATAAACCACCCCGAACCCCTCGATTAGATTCCAGTCTGTAACACCCTCCCCGGCGTATCTATTATTCTGTATATAAACCCCACCCAGAACCCCACGATTAGATTCCAGTCTGTAACTCCCTCCCGGGTATCTGTTATTCTGTATATAAACCACCCTGAACCCCTCGATTAGATTCCAGTCTGTAACTCCCTCCCCGGGGTATCTGTTATTCTGTATATAAACCCCACCCCGAACCCCTCGATTAGATTCCAGTCTGTAACTCCCTCCCGTGGTATCTGTTATTCTGTACATAAACCCCACCCCGAACCCCTCGAAGCGATTCCAGTCTGTAACTCCCTACCGGTGTATCTGTTATTCTGTATATAAACCACCCTGAACCGCTCGATTGGATTCCAGTCTGTAACTCCCTCCCGGGGTATCTGTTATTCTGTATATAAACCCCACCCCGAACCCCTCGATTAGATTCCAGTCTGTAACTCCCTCCCGGGGTATCTGTTATTCTGTATATAAACCCCACCCTGAACCCCTCGATTAGATTCCAGTCTGTAACTCTCTCCCGGGGTATCTGTTATTCTGTATATAAACCCCCCCAAACCCCTCAATTAGATTCCAGTCTGTAACTCCCTCCCCGGGGTATCTGTTATTCTGTATATAAACCCCCCCAAACCCCTCAATTAGATTCCAGTCTGTAACTCCCTCCCCCGGGTATCTGTTATTCTGTATATAAACCACCCCGAACCCCTCGATTAGATTCCAGTCTGTAACTCCCTCCCAAGGTTATCTGTTATTCTGTATATAAACCCCACCCTGAACCCCTCGATTAGATTCCAGTCTGTAACTCCCTCCCGGGGTATCTGTTGTACTGTATATAATCCACACCCTGAACCCCTCGATTAGATTCCAGACTGTAACTCCCTCCCCGGGGTATCTGTTATTCTGTATATAAGCCACACCCTGAACCCCTCAATTAGATTCCAGTCTGTAACTCCCTCCCTGGGGTATCTGTTATTCTGTATATAAACCACCCCAAACCCCTCGATTATATTCCACTCTGTAACTCCCACCCGTGGTATCTGTTATTCTCTATATAAACCACACCCCGAACCCCTCGATTCGATTCCAGTCTGTAACTCCCTCCCGGGGTATCTGTTATTCTGTATATAAACCCCACCCTGAACCCCTCGATTAGATTCCAGTCTGTAACTCCCTCCCGGGGTATCTGTTATTCTGTATATAAACCCCACCCCGAACCCCTCGATTAGATTCCAGTCTGTAACTCCCTCCCCGGGGTATCTGTTATTCTGTATATAAACCCCACCCCGAACCCCTCGATTAGATTCCAGTCTGTAACTCCCTCCCGGGGTATCTGTTATTCTGTATATAAACACCACCCCGAACCCCTCGATTAGATTCCAGTCTGTAACTCCCTCCCTGGGGTATCTGTTATTCTGTATATAAACCACCCCGAACCCCTCGATTAGATTCCAGTCTGTAACTACCTCCCTGGGGTATCTGTTATTCTGTATATAAACCCCACCCCGAACCCCTCGATTAGATTCCAGTCTGTAACTCCCTCCCTGGGGTATCTGTTATTCTGTATATAAACCCCCACCGAACTCCTCGATTAGATTCCAGTCTGTAACTCCCTCCCGGGGTATCTGTTACTCTGTATATAAACCCCATCCCCAACCCCTCGATTAGATTCCACTCTGTAACTCCCTCCCGGGATATCTGTTATTCTGTATATAAATCACCCCGTACGCCTCGATTAGATTCCAGTCTGTAACTCCCTCCCGGGGTATCTGTTATTCTGTGTAAAACCCCACCCTGAACCCCTCGATTAGATTCCAGTCTGTAACTCCCTCCCGGGGTATCTGTTATTCTGTGTATAAACCCCACCCCGAACCCCTCGATTAGATTCCAGTCTGTAACTCCCTCCCGGGGTATCTGTTATTCTGTGTATAAACTCCACCCCAAACCCCTCCTCCCGGGGTATCTGTTATTCTGGATATAAACCCCACCCCGAACCCCTCGATTAGATTCCAGTCTGTAACTCCCTCCCAATGTATCTGTTATTCTGTATATAAACCCCACCCCGAACCCGTCGATTAGATTCCAGTCTGTAACTCCCTCCCGGGGTATCTGTTATTCTGTATATAAACCCCCCCCCAACCCCTTGATTACACTCCAGTCTGTAACACCCTCCCGGCGTATCTATTATTCTGTATATAAACCCCACCCGAACCCCTCGATTAGATTCCAGTCTGTAACTCCCTCCCTTGGTATCTGTTATTCTGTATATAAACCACCCCGAACCCCTCGATTAGATTCCAGTCTGTAACTCCCTCCCGGGGTATCTGTTATTCTGTACATAAACCCCACCCCGAACCCCTCGAAGCGATTCCAGTCTGTAACTCCCTCCCAGCGTATCTATTATTCTGGATATAAACCCCACCCCGAACCCCTCGATTAGAATTTAGTCTGTAACTCCCTCCCCGGGGTATCTGTTATTCTGTATATAAACCCCCCCAAACCCCTCAATTAGATTCCAGTCTGTAACTCCCTCCCGGGGTATCTGTTATTCTGTATATAAACCACCCCGAACCCCTCGATTAGATTCCAGTCTGTAACTCCCTCCCGGGGTATCTGTTATTCTGTATATAAACCACCCCGAACCCCTCAATTAGAATTTAGTCTGTAACTCCCTCCCGGGGTATCTGTTATTCTGTATATAAACCCCACCCCGAACTCCTCGATTAGATTCCAGTCTGTAACTCCCTCCCGGGGTATCTGTTATTCAGTATATTAACCACCCCGAACCGCTCGATTAGATTTTAGCCTGTAGCTGCCTCACGGGGTATCTGTTATTCTGTATATACACCCCCCCCAAACCCCTTGATTAGACTCCAGTCAGGAACACCCTCCCCGGCGTATCTATTATTCTGTATATAAACCCCACCCCGAACCCCTCGATTAGATTCCAGTCTGTAACTCCCTCCCGGGGTATCTGTTATTCTGTATATAAACCACCCCGAACCCCTCGATTAGATTCCAGTCTGTAACTCCCTCCCGGGGGTATCTGTTACTCTGTATATAAACCCCACCCCGAACCCCTCGATTAGATTCCAGTCTGTAACTCCCTCCCCGGGGTATCTGTTATTCTGTATATAAACCCCACCCTGAACCCCTCGATTAGATTCCAGTCTGTAACTCCCTCCCGGGGTATCTGTTATTCTGTATATGAACCATCCCGAACCCCTCGATTAGATTCCAGTCAGTAACTCCGTCCCGGGGTATCTGTTATTCTGTATATAAATCCCACCCTGAACCCCTCGATTAGATTCCAGTCTGTAACTCCCTCCCCGGGGTATCTGTTATTCTGTATATAATCCACACCCTGAACCCCTTGATTAGATTCCAGTCTGGAACTCCCTCCTGGGGTATCTGTTATTCTGTATATGAACCATCCCGAACCCCTCGATTAGATTCCAGTCAGTAACTCCGTCCCGGGGTATCTGTTATTCTGTATATAAATCCCACCCTGAACCCCTCGATTAGATTCCAGTCTGTAACTCCCTCCCCGGGGTATCTGTTATTCTGTATATAAATCCCACCCTGAACCCCTCGATTAGATTCCAGTCTGGAACTCCCTCCCGGAGTGTCTGTTATTCTGTATATAATCCACACCCTGAACCCCTCGATTAGATTCCAGACTGTAACTCCCTCCCCGGGGTATCTGTTATTCTGTATATAAGCCCCACCCTGAACCCCTCAATTAGATTCCAGTCGGTAACTCCCTCCCGGGGTATCTGTTATTCTGTATATAAACCACCCCAAACCCCTCGATTATATTCCACTCTGTAACTCCCACCCGTGGTATCTGTTATTCTCTATATAAACCACACCCCGAACCCCTCGATTCGATTCCAGTCTGTAACTCCCTCCCGGGGTATCTGTTATTCTGTATATAAACCCCACCCCGAACCCCTCGATTAGATTCCAGTCTGTAACTCCCTCCCGGGGTATCTGTTATTCTGTATATAAACCCCAACCTGAACCCCTCGATTAGATTCCAGTCTGTAACTCTCTCCCGGGGTATCTGTTATTCTGTATATAAACCCCCCCAAACCCCTCAATTAGATTCCAGTCTGTAACTCCCTCCCCGGGGTATCTGTTATTCTGTATATAAACCCCCCCAAACCCCTCAATTAGATTCCAGTCTGTAACTCCCTCCCGGGGTATCTGTTATTCTGTATATAAACCACCCCGAACCCCTCGATTAGATTCCAGTCTGTAACTCCCTCCCAAGGTTATCTGTTATTCTGTATATAAACCCCACCCTGAACCCCTCGATTAGATTCCAGACTGTAACTCCCTCCCCGGGGTATCTGTTATTCTGTATATAAGCCACACCCTGAACCCCTCAATTAGATTCCAGTCTGTAACTCCCTCCCGGGGTATCTGTTATTCTGTATATAAACCACCCCAAACCCCTCGATTATATTCCACTCTGTAACTCCCACCCGTGGTATCTGTTATTCTCTATATAAACCACACCCCGAACCCCTCGATTCGATTCCAGTCTGTAACTCCCTCCCGGGGTATCTGTTATTCTGTATATAAACCCCACCCTGAACCCCTCGATTAGATTCCAGTCTGTAACTCCCTCCCGGGGTATCTGTTATTCTGTATATAAACCCCACCCCGAACCCCTCGATTAGATTCCAGTCTGTAACTCCCTCCCCGGGGTATCTGTTATTCTGTATATAAACCCCACCCCGAACCCCTCGATTAGATTCCAGTCTGTAACTCCCTCCCGGGGTATCTGTTATTCTGTATATAAACACCACCCCGAACCCCTCGATTAGATTCCAGTCTGTAACTCCCTCCCTGGGGTATCTGTTATTCTGTATATAAACCACCCCGAACCCCTCGATTAGATTCCAGTCTGTAACTCCCTCCCTGGGGTATCTGTTATTCTGTATATAAACCCCACCCCGAACCCCTCGATTAGATTCCAGTCTGTAACTCCCTCCCTGGGGTATCTGTTATTCTGTATATAAACCCCCACCGAACTCCTCGATTAGATTCCAGTCTGTAACTCCCTCCCGGGGTATCTGTTACTCTGTATATAAACCCCATCCCCAACCCCTCGATTAGATTCCACTCTGTAACTCCCTCCCGGGATATCTGTTATTCTGTATATAAATCACCCCGTACGCCTCGATTAGATTCCAGTCTGTAACTCCCTCCCGGGGTATCTGTTATTCTGTGTAAAACCCCACCCTGTGTCCCTCGATTAGATTCCAGTCTGTAACTCCCTCCCGGGGTATCTGTTATTCTGTGTATAAACCCCACCCCGAACCCCTCGATTAGATTCCAGTCTGTAACTCCCTCCCGGGGTATCTGTTATTCTGTGTATAAACTCCACCCCAAACCCCTCCTCCCGGGGTATCTGTTATTCTGGATATAAACCCCACCCCGAACCCCTCGATTAGATTCCAGTCTGTAACTCCCTCCCAATGTATCTGTTATTCTGTATATAAACCCCACCCCGAACCCGTCGATTAGATTCCAGTCTGTAACTCCCTCCCGGGGTATCTGTTATTCAGTATATTAACCACCCCGAACCGCTCGATTAGATTTTAGCCTGTAGCTGCCTCACGGGGTATCTGTTATTCTGTATATACACCCCCCCCAAACCCCTTGATTAGACTCCAGTCAGGAACACCCTCCCCGGCGTATCTATTATTCTGTATATAAACCCCACCCCGAACCCCTCGATTAGATTCCAGTCTGTAACTCCCTCCCGGGGTATCTGTTATTCTGTATATAAACCACCCCGAACCCCTCGATTAGATTCCAGTCTGTAACTCCCTCCCGGGGGTATCTGTTACTCTGTATATAAACCCCACCCCGAACCCCTCGATTAGATTCCAGTCTGTAACTCCCTCCCCGGGGTATCTGTTATTCTGTATATAAACCCCACCCTGAACCCCTCGATTAGATTCCAGTCTGTAACTCCCTCCCGGGGTATCTGTTATTCTGTATATGAACCATCCCGAACCCCTCGATTAGATTCCAGTCAGTAACTCCGTCCCGGGGTATCTGTTATTCTGTATATAAATCCCACCCTGAACCCCTCGATTAGATTCCAGTCTGTAACTCCCTCCCCGGGGTATCTGTTATTCTGTATATAATCCACACCCTGAACCCCTTGATTAGATTCCAGTCTGGAACTCCCTCCTGGGGTATCTGTTATTCTGTATATAAACCCCACCCTGAACCCCTCGATTAGATTCCAGTCTGTAACTCCCTCCCGGGGTATCTGTTATTCTGTATATAATCCACACCCTGAACCCCTCGATTAGATTCCAGTCTGGAACTCCCTCCCGGAGTGTCTGTTATTCTGTATATAATCCACACCCTGAACCCCTCGATTAGATTCCAGACTGTAACTCCCTCCCCGGGGTATCTGTTATTCTGTATATAAGCCCCACCCTGAACCCCTCAATTAGATTCCAGTCGGTAACTCCCTCCCGGGGTATCTGTTATTCTGTATATAAACCACCCCAAACCCCTCGATTATATTCCACTCTGTAACTCCCACCCGTGGTATCTGTTATTCTCTATATAAACCACACCCCGAACCCCTCGATTCGATTCCAGTCTGTAACTCCCTCCCGGGGTATCTGTTATTCTGTATATAAACCCCACCCCGAACCCCTCGATTAGATTCCAGTCTGTAACTCCCTCCCGGGGTATCTGTTATTCTGTATATAAACCCCAACCTGAACCCCTCGATTAGATTCCAGTCTGTAACTCTCTCCCGGGGTATCTGTTATTCTGTATATAAACCCCCCCAAACCCCTCAATTAGATTCCAGTCTGTAACTCCCTCCCCGGGGTATCTGTTATTCTGTATATAAACCCCCCCAAACCCCTCAATTAGATTCCAGTCTGTAACTCCCTCCCGGGGTATCTGTTATTCTGTATATAAACCACCCCGAACCCCTCGATTAGATTCCAGTCTGTAACTCCCTCCCAAGGTTATCTGTTATTCTGTATATAAACCCCACCCTGAACCCCTCGATTAGATTCCAGACTGTAACTCCCTCCCCGGGGTATCTGTTATTCTGTATATAAGCCACACCCTGAACCCCTCAATTAGATTCCAGTCTGTAACTCCCTCCCGGGGTATCTGTTATTCTGTATATAAACCACCCCAAACCCCTCGATTATATTCCACTCTGTAACTCCCACCCGTGGTATCTGTTATTCTCTATATAAACCACACCCCGAACCCCTCGATTCGATTCCAGTCTGTAACTCCCTCCCGGGGTATCTGTTACTCTGTATATAAACCCCACCCCGAACCCCTCGATTAGATTCCAGTCTGTAACTCCCTCCCCGGGGTATCTGTTATTCTGTATATAAACCCCACCCTGAACCCCTCGATTAGATTCCAGTCTGTAACTCCCTCCCGGGGTATCTGTTATTCTGTATATGAACCATCCCGAACCCCTCGATTAGATTCCAGTCAGTAACTCCGTCCCGGGGTATCTGTTATTCTGTATATAAATCCCACCCTGAACCCCTCGATTAGATTCCAGTCTGTAACTCCCTCCCCGGGGTATCTGTTATTCTGTATATAATCCACACCCTGAACCCCTTGATTAGATTCCAGTCTGGAACTCCCTCCTGGGGTATCTGTTATTCTGTATATAAATCCCACCCTGAACCCCTCGATTAGATTCCAGTCTGTAACTCCCTCCCGGGGTATCTGTTATTCTGTATATAATCCACACCCTGAACCCCTCGATTAGATTCCAGTCTGGAACTCCCTCCCGGAGTGTCTGTTATTCTGTATATAATCCACACCCTGAACCCCTCGATTAGATTCCAGACTGTAACTCCCTCCCCGGGGTATCTGTTATTCTGTATATAAGCCCCACCCTGAACCCCTCAATTAGATTCCAGTCGGTAACTCCCTCCCGGGGTATCTGTTATTCTGTATATAAACCACCCCAAACCCCTCGATTATATTCCACTCTGTAACTCCCACCCGTGGTATCTGTTATTCTCTATATAAACCACACCCCGAACCCCTCGATTCGATTCCAGTCTGTAACTCCCTCCCGGGGTATCTGTTATTCTGTATATAAACCCCACCCCGAACCCCTCGATTAGATTCCAGTCTGTAACTCCCTCCCGGGGTATCTGTTATTCTGTATATAAACCCCAACCTGAACCCCTCGATTAGATTCCAGTCTGTAACTCTCTCCCGGGGTATCTGTTATTCTGTATATAAACCCCCCCAAACCCCTCAATTAGATTCCAGTCTGTACCTCCCTCCCCGGGGTATCTGTTATTCTGTATATAAACCCCCCCAAACCCCTCAATTAGATTCCAGTCTGTAACTCCCTCCCGGGGTATCTGTTATTCTGTATATAAACCACCCCGAACCCCTCGATTAGATTCCAGTCTGTAACTCCCTCCCAAGGTTATCTGTTATTCTGTATATAAACCCCACCCTGAACCCCTCGATTAGATTCCAGACTGTAACTCCCTCCCCGGGGTATCTGTTATTCTGTATATAAGCCACACCCTGAACCCCTCAATTAGATTCCAGTCTGTAACTCCCTCCCGGGGTATCTGTTATTCTGTATATAAACCACCCCAAACCCCTCGATTATATTCCACTCTGTAACTCCCACCCGTGGTATCTGTTATTCTCTATATAAACCACACCCCGAACCCCTCGATTCGATTCCAGTCTGTAACTCCCTCCCGGGGTATCTGTTATTCTGTATATAAACCCCACCCTGAACCCCTCGATTAGATTCCAGTCTGTAACTCCCTCCCGGGGTATCTGTTATTCTGTATATAAACCCCACCCCGAACCCCTCGATTAGATTCCAGTCTGTAACTCCCTCCCCGGGGTATCTGTTATTCTGTAGATAAACCCCACCCCGAACCCCTCGATTAGATTCCAGTCTGTAACTCCCTCCCGGGGTATCTGTTATTCTGTATATAAACACCACCCCGAACCCCTCGATTAGATTCCAGTCTGTAACTCCCTCCCTGGGGTATCTGTTATTCTGTATATAAACCACCCCGAACCCCTCGATTAGATTCCAGTCTGTAACTCCCTCCCTGGGGTATCTGTTATTCTGTATATAAACCCCACCCCGAACCCCTCGATTAGATTCCAGTCTGTAACTCCCTCCCTGGGGTATCTGTTATTCTGTATATAAACCCCCACCGAACTCCTCGATTAGATTCCAGTCTGTAACTCCCTCCCGGGGTATCTGTTACTCTGTATATAAACCCCATCCCCAACCCCTCGATTAGATTCCACTCTGTAACTCCCTCCCGGGATATCTGTTATTCTGTATATAAATCACCCCGTACGCCTCGATTAGATTCCAGTCTGTAACTCCCTCCCGGGGTATCTGTTATTCTGTGTAAAACCCCACCCTGTGTCCCTCGATTAGATTCCAGTCTGTAACTCCCTCCCGGGGTATCTGTTATTCTGTGTATAAACCCCACCCCGAACCCCTCGATTAGATTCCAGTCTGTAACTCCCTCCCGGGGTATCTGTTATTCTGTGTATAAACTCCACCCCAAACCCCTCCTCCCGGGGTATCTGTTATTCTGGATATAAACCCCACCCCGAACCCCTCGATTAGATTCCAGTCTGTAACTCCCTCCCAATGTATCTGTTATTCTGTATATAAACCCCACCCCGAACCCGTCGATTAGATTCCAGTCTGTAACTCCCTCCCGGGGTATCTGTTATTCTGTATATAAACCCCCCCCAAACCCCTTGATTAGACTCCAGTCTGTAACACCCTCCCGGCGTATCTATTATTCTGTATATAAACCCCACCCCGAACCCCTCGATTAGATTCCAGTCTGTAACTCCCTCCCTTGGTATCTGTTACTCTGTACATAAACCCCACCCCGAACCCCTCGATTAGATTCCAGTCTGTAACTCCCTCCCGGGGTATCTGTTATTCTGTATATAAACCACCCCGAACCCCTCAATTAGAATTTAGTCTGTAACTCCCTCCCGGGGTATCTGTTATTCTGTATATAAACCCCACCCCGAACTCCTCGATTAGATTCCAGTCTGTAACTCCCTCCCGGGGTATCTGTTATTCTGTATATTAACCACCCCGAACCCCTCGATTAGATTTTAGCCTGTAGCTGCCTCACGGGGTATCTGTTATTCTGTATATACACCCCCCCCAAACCCCTTGATTAGACTCCAGTCAGGAACACCCTCCCCGGCGTATCTATTATTCTGTATATAAACCCCACCCCGAACCCCTCGATTAGATTCCAGTCTGTAACTCCCTCCCGGGGTATCTGTTATTCTGTATATAAACCACCCCGAACCCCTCGATTAGATTCCAGTCTGTAACTCCCTCCCGGGGGTATCTGTTACTCTGTATATAAACCCCACCCCGAACCCCTCGATTAGATTCCAGTCTGTAACTCCCTCCCCGGGGTATCTGTTATTCTGTATATAAACCCCACCCTGAACCCCTCGATTAGATTCCAGTCTGTAACTCCCTCCCGGGGTATCTGTTATTCTGTATATGAACCATTCCGAACCCCTCGATTAGATTCCAGTCAGTAACTCCGTCCCGGGGTATCTGTTATTCTGTATATAAATCCCACCCTGAACCCCTCGATTAGATTCCAGTCTGTAACTCCCTCCCGGGGTATCTGTTATTCTGTATATAATTAACACCCTGAACCCCTCGATTAGATTCCAGTCTGGAACTCCCTCCTGGGGTATCTGTTATTCTGTGTATAAACCCCACCCTGAACCCCTCGATTAGATTCCAGTCTGTAACTCCCTCCCGGGGTATCTGTTATTCTGTATATAATCCACACCCTGAACCCCTCGATTAGATTCCAGTCTGGAACTCCCTCCCGGAGTGTCTGTTATTCTGTATATAAACCACACCAAACCCTTCGATTAGATTCCAGTCTGTAACTCCCTCCCGGGGTATCTGTTATTCTGTATATAAACAACCCCGAACCCCTCGATTAGATTCCAGTCTGTAACTCCCTCCGGGGTATCTGTTATTCTGTATATAAACCACCCCGAACCCCTCGATTAGATTCCAGTCTGTAACTCCCTCCGGGGTATCTGTTATTCTGTACATAAACCACCCCGAACCCCTCGATTAGATTCCAGTCTGTAACTCCCTCCCGGGGTATCGGTTATTCTGTATATAAACCCCACCCCGAACCCCTCGATTAGATTCCAGTCTGTAACTCCCTCCCGGGGTATCTGTTATTCTGTATATAAACCCCACCCTGAACCCCTCGATTAGATTCCAGTCTGTAACTCTCTCCCGGGGTATCTGTTATTCTGTATATAAACCCACCCAAACCCCTCAATTAGATTCCAGTCTGTAACTCCCTCCCCAGAGTATCTGTTATTCTGTATATAAACCCCACCCTGAACCCCTCGATTAGATTCCAGTCTGTAACTCCCTCCCCGGGGTATCTGTTATTCTGTATATAAACCCCACCCTGAACCCCTCGATTAGATTCCAGTCTGTAACTCCCTCCCGGGGTATCTGTTATTCTGTATATAAACCCCCCCTAACCCCTCAATTAGATTCCAGTCTGTAACTCCCTCCCGGGGTATCTGTTATTCTGTATATAAACCACCCCGAACCCCTCGATTAGATTCCAGTCTGTAACTCCCTCCCAAGGTTATCTGTTATTCTGTATATAAACCCCACCCTGAACCCCTCGATTAGATTCCAGTCTGTAACTCCGTCCCGGGGTACCTGTTATTCTGTATATAAACCCCACCCTGAACCCCTCGATTAGATTCCAGTCTGTAACTCCCTCCCGGGGTATCTGTTATTCTGTATATAATCCACACCCTGAACCCCTCGATTAGATTCCAGACTGTAACTCCCTCCCCGGGGTATCTGTTATTCTGTATATAAGCCCCACCCTGAACCCCTCAATTAGATTCCAGTCGGTAACTCCCTCCCGGGGTATCTGTTATTCTGTATATAAACCACCCCAAACCCCTCGATTATATTCCACTCTGTTACTCCCACCCGTGGTATCTGTTATTCTCTATATAAACCACACCCCGAACCCCTCGATTCGATTCCAGTCTGTAACTCCCTCCCGGGGTATCTGTTATTCTGTATATAAACCCCACCCCGAACCCCTCGATTAGATTCCAGTCTGTAACTCCCTCCCGGGGTATCTGTTATTCTGTATATAAACCCCACCCCGAACTCCTCGATTAGATTCCAGTCTGTAACTCCCTCCCGGGGTATCTGTTATTCTGTATATTAACCACCCCGAACCCCTGGATTAGATTTTAGCCTGTAGCTGCCTCACGGGGTATCTGTTATTCTGTATATACACTCCCCCCAAACCCCTTGATTAGACTCCAGTCAGGAACACCCTCCCCGGCGTATCTATTATTCTGTATATAAACCCCACCCCGAACCCCTCGATTAGATTCCAGTCTGTAACTCCCTCCCGGGGTATCTGTTATTCTGTATATAAACCACCCCGAACCCCTCGATTAGATTCCAGTCTGTAACTCCCTCCCGGGGGTATCTGTTACTCTGTATATAAACCCCACCCCGAACCCCTCGATTAGATTCCAGTCTGTAACTCCCTCCCCGGGGTATCTGTTATTCTGTATATAAACCCCACCCTGAACCCCTCGATTAGATTCCAGTCTGTAACTCCCTCCCGGGGTATCTGTTATTCTGTATATGAACCATCCCGAACCCCTCGATTAGATTCCAGTCAGTAACTCCGTCCCGGGGTATCTGTTATTCTGTATATAAATCCCACCCTGAACCCCTCGATTAGATTCCAGTCTGTAACTCCCTCCCGGGGTATCTGTTATTCTGTATATAATCCACACCCTGAACCCCTCGATTAGATTCCAGTCTGGAACTCCCTCCTGGGGTATCTGTTATTCTGTGTATAAACCCCACCCTGAACCCCTCGATTAGATTCCAGTCTGTAACTCCCTCCCGGGGTATCTGTTATTCTGTATATAATCCACACCCTGAACCCCTCGATTAGATTCCAGTCTGGAACTCCCTCCCGGAGTGTCTGTTATTCTGTATATAAACCACACCAAACCCTTCGATTAGATTCCAGTCTGTAACTCCCTCCCGGGGTATCTGTTATTCTGTATATAAACCACACCAAACCCTTCGATTAGATTCCAGTCTGTAACTCCCTCCCGGGGTATCTGTTATTCTGTATATAAACCACCCTGAACCCCTCGATTAGATTCCAGTCTGGAACTCCCTCCCGGGGTATCTGTTATTCTGTATATAAACCACACCAAACCCTTCGATTAGATTCCAGTCTGTAACTCCCTCCCGGGGTATCTGTTATTCTGTATATAAACCACCCCGAACCCCTCGATTAGATTCCAGTCTGTAACTCCCTCCGGGGTATCTGTTATTCTGTATATAAACCACCCCGAACCCCTCGATTAGATTCCAGTCTGTAACTCCCTCCGGGGTATCTGTTATTCTGTATATAAACCACCCCGAACCCCTCGATTAGATTCCAGTCTGTAACTCCCTCCCGGGGTATCGGTTATTCTGTATATAAACCCCACCCCGAACCCCTCGATTAGATTCCAGTCTGTAACTCCCTCCCGGGGTATCTGTTATTCTGTATATAAACCCCACCCTGAACCCCTCGATTAGATTCCAGTCTGTAACTCTCTCCCGGGGTATCTGTTATTCTGTATATAAACCCACCCAAACCCCTCAATTAGATTCCAGTCTGTAACTCCCTCCCCAGAGTATCTGTTATTCTGTATATAAACCCCACCCTGAACCCCTCGATTAGATTCCAGTCTGTAACTCCCTCCCGGGGTATCTGTTATTCTGTATATAAACCCCACCCTGAACCCCTCGATTAGATTCCAGTCTGTAACTCCCTCCCGGGGTATCTGTTATTCTGTATATAAACCCCCCCTAACCCCTCAATTAGATTCCAGTCTGTAACTCCCTCCCGGGGTATCTGTTATTCTGTATATAAACCACCCCGAACCCCTCGATTAGATTCCAGTCTGTAACTCCCTCCCAAGGTTATCTGTTATTCTGTATATAAACCCCACCCTGAACCCCTCGATTAGATTCCAGTCTGTAACTCCGTCCCGGGGTACCTGTTATTCTGTATATAAACCCCACCCTGAACCCCTCGATTAGATTCCAGTCTGTAACTCCCTCCCGGGGTATCTGTTATTCTGTATATAATCCACACCCTGAACCCCTCGATTAGATTCCAGACTGTACCTCCCTCCCCGGGGTATCTGTTATTCTGTATATAAGCCCCACCCTGAACCCCTCAATTAGATTCCAGTCGGTAACTCCCTCCCGGGGTATCTGTTATTCTGTATATAAACCACCCCAAACCCCTCGATTATATTCCACTCTGTTACTCCCACCCGTGGTATCTGTTATTCTCTATATAAACCACACCCCGAACCCCTCGATTCGATTCCAGTCTGTAACTCCCTCCCGGGGTATCTGTTATTCTGTATATAAACCCCACCCCGAACCCCTCGATTAGATTCCAGTCTGTAACTCCCTCCCGGGGTATCTGTTATTCTGTATATAAACCCCACCCTGAACCCCTCGATTAGATTCCAGTCTGTAACTCTCTCCCGGGGTATCTGTTATTCTGTATATAAACCCCCCCAAACCCCTCAATTAGATTCCAGTCTGTAACTCCCTCCCCGGGGTATCTATTATTCTGTATATAAACCCCACCCCGAACACCTCAATTAGATTCCAGTCTGTAACTCCCTCCCGGGGTATCTGTTATTCTGTATATAAACCACCCCGAACCCCTTGTTTAGATTCCAGTCTGTAACTCCCTCCCAAGGTTATCTGTTATTCTGTATATAAACCCCACCCTGAACCCCTCGATTAGATTCCAGTCTGTAACTCCCTCCCGGGGTATCTGTTATTCTGTGTATAAACCCCACCCCGAACCCCTCGATTAGATTCCAGTCTGTAACTCCCTCCCGGGGTATCTGTTATTCTGTATATAAACCCCACCCCGAACCCCTCGATTAGATTCCAGTCTGTAACTCCCTCCCGGGGTATCTGTTATTCTGTATATAAACCCCACCCCGAACCCCTCGATTAGATTCCAGTCTGTAACTCCCTCCCAATGTATCTGTTATTCTGTATATAAACCCCACCCCGAACCCGTCGATTAGATTCCAGTCTGTAACTCCCTCCCGGGGTATCTGTTATTCTGTATATAAACCCCCGCCAAACCCTTTGATTAGATTCCAGTCTGTAACTCCCTCCCGGGATATCTGTTATTCTGTTTATAAACCCCCCCCAAACCCCTTGATTAGACTCCAGTCTGTAACACCCTCCCGGCGTATCTGTTATTCTGTATATAAACCCCACCCCGAACCCCTCGATTAGATTCCAGTCTGTAACTCCCTCCCGTGGTATCTGTTACTCTGTACATAAACCCCACCCCGAACCCCTCGAAGCGATTCCAGTCTGTAACTCCCTCCCGGCGTATCTATTATTCTGGATATAAACCCCACCCCGAACCCCTCGATTAGAATTTAGTCTGTAACTCCCTCCCCGGGGTATCTGTTATTCTGTATATAAACCCCCCCAAACCCCTCAATTAGATTCCAGTCTGTAACTCCCTCCCGGGGTATCTGTTATTCTGTATATAAACCACCCCGAACCCCTCGATTAGATTCCAGTCTGTAACTCCCTCCCGGGATATCTGTTATTCTGTATATAATCCACCCCGTACCCCTCAATTAGATTCCAGTCTGCAACACCCTCCCGGGGTATCTGTTATTCTGTATATAAACCACCCCGAACCCCTCGATTGGATTCCAGTCTGTAACTCCCTCCCGGGGTATCTGTTATTCTCTATATAAACCACAACCCGAACCCCTTGATTGGATTCCAGTCTGTAACTCCCTCCCGGGTTATCTGTTATTCTCTATATAAACCACACCCCGAACCCCTCGATTAGATTCCAGTCTGTAACTCCCTCCCAGGGGTATCTGTTATTCAGGATATAAACCCCACCCTAAACCCCTTGATTAGATTCCAGTCTGTAACTCCCTCCCGGGGAATCTGTTATTCTGTATATAAACCCCACCCTGAACCTCTCGATTAGATTCCAGTCTGTAACTCCCTCCCGGGGTATCTGTTATTCTGTATATAAGGCCCACCCTGAACCCCTCAATTAGATTCCACTCTGTAACTCCCTCCCGGGTATCTGTTATTCTGTATATAAACACCCCCGAAACCCTCGATTAGATTCCAGTCTGTAACTCCCTCCCCGGGGTATCTGTTATTCTGTATATAAACCACACCCCGAACCCCTCGAATAGATTCCAGTCTGTAACTCCCTCCCGGGGTATCTGTTATTCTGTATATAACCACCCCGAACCCCTCGATTAGATTCCAGTCTGTAACTCCCTCCCGGGGTATCTGTTATTCTGTATATAAACCCCCACCGAACCCCTCGATTAGATTCCAGTCTGTAACACCCTCCCGGGGTATCTGTTACTCTGTATATAAACCCCATCCCGAACCCCTCGATTAGATTCCAGTCTGTAACTCCCTCCCGGGGTATCTGTTATTCTGTATATAAATCACCCCGTACGCCTCGATTAGATTCCAGTCTGTAACTCCCTACCGGTGTATCTGTTATTCTGTATATAAACCACCCTGAACCGCTCGATTGGATTCCAGTCTGTAACTCCCTCCGGGGTATCTGTTATTCTGTATATAAACCACCCCGAACCCCTCGATTAGATTCCAGTCTGTAACTCCCTCCGGGGTATCTGTTATTCTGTATATAAACCACCCCGAACCCCTCGATTAGATTCCAGTCTGTAACTCCCTCCCGGGGTATCGGTTATTCTGTATATAAACCCCACCCCGAACCCCTCGATTAGATTCCAGTCTGTAACTCCCTCCCTGGGGTATCTGTTATTCTGTATATAAACCCCACCCTGAACCCCTCGATTAGATTCCAGTCTGTAACTCCCTCCCCAGGGTATCTGTTATTCAGTATATAAACCCCACCCCGAACCCCTCGATTAGATTCCAGTCTGTAACTCCCTCCCTGGGGTATCTGTTATTCTGTATATAAACTACCCTGAATCCCTCGATTAGATTCCAGTCTGTAACTCCCTCCCTTGGTATCTGTTACTCTGTACATAAACCCCACCCCGAACCCCTCGAAGCGATTCCAGTCTGTAACTCCCTCCCGGCGTATCTATTATTCTGGATATAAACCCCACCCCGAACCCCTCGATTAGAATTTAGTCTGTAACTCCCTCCCCGGGGTATCTGTTATTCTGTATATAAACCCCCCCAAACCCCTCAATTAGATTCCAGTCTGTAACTCCCTCCCGGGGTATCTGTTATTCTGTATATAAACCACCCCGAACCCCTCGATTAGATTCCAGTCTGTAACTCCCTCCCGGGATATCTGTTATTCTGTATATAATCCACCCCGTACCCCTCAATTAGATTCCAGTCTGCAACTCCCTCCCGGGGTATCTGTTATTCTGTATATAAACCACCCCGAACCCCTCGATTAGATTCCAGTCTGTAACTCCCTCCCGGGGTATCTGTTATTCTCTATATAAACCACAACCCGAACCCCTTGATTGGATTCCAGTCTGTAACTCCCTCCCGGGTTATCTGTTATTCTCTATATAAACCACACCCCGAACCCCTCGATTAGATTCCAGTCTGTAACTCCCTCCCGGGGTATCTGTTATTCTGTATATAAACCACCCAGAACCCCTCGATTACATTCCAGTGTGTAACTCCCTCCCCGGGGTATCTGTTATTCAGTATATAAACCCCACCCTAAACCCCTCGATTAGATTCCAGTCTGTAACTCCCTCCCCGGGGTATCTGTTATTCTCTATATAAACCACACCCCGAACCCCTCGAATAGATTCCAGTCTGTAACTCCCTCCCGGGGTATCTGTTATTCTGTATATAA
Source organism: Chiloscyllium punctatum (assembly GCF_047496795.1). Taxonomy (NCBI): domain Eukaryota; kingdom Metazoa; phylum Chordata; class Chondrichthyes; order Orectolobiformes; family Hemiscylliidae; genus Chiloscyllium; species Chiloscyllium punctatum. The sequence goes on from NW_027309948.1 coordinate 396,819, forward strand.
CCGCCCCGAACCCCTCGATTAGATTCCAGTCTGTAACTCACTCCCGGGTATCTGTTATTCTGTGTAAAACCCCACCCTGAACCCCTCGATTAGATTCTAGTTTGTAACTCCCTCCCGGGGTATCTGTTATTCTGTGTATAAACCCCACCCCGAACCCCTCGATTAGATTCCAGTCTGTAACTCCCTCCCGGGGTATCTGTTATTCTGTGTATAAACCCCACCCCGAACCCCTCGATTAGATTCCAGTCTGTAACTCCCTCCCGGGGTATCTGTTATTCTGTATATAAACCACACCCCGAACCCCTCGATTAGAATCCAGTCTGTAACTCCCTCCCGGTGTATCTGTTATTCTGTATATAAACCACCCCGAACCCCTCGATTAGATTCCAGTCTGTAACTCCCTCCCAATGTATCTGTTATTCTGTTTATAAACCCCCCCCAAACCCCTTGATTAGATTCCAGTCTGTAACTCCCTCCCAAGGGTATCTGTTATTCTGTATATAAACCCCACCCCGAACCCCTCGATTAGATTCCAGTCTGTAATACCCTCCCCGGCGTATCTATTATTCTGTATATAAACCCCACCCAGAACCCCACGATTAGATTCCAGTCTGTAACTCTCTCCCCAGGGTATCTGTTATTCTGTATATAAACCACCCCGAACCCCTCGATTAGATTCCAGTCTGTAACACCCTCCCCGGCGTATCTATTATTCTGTATATAAACCCCACCCAGAACCCCACGATTAGATTCCAGTCTGTAACTCCCTCCCGGGGTGTCTGTTATTCTGTATATAAACCACCCTGAACCCCTCGATTAGATTCCAGTCTGTAACTCCCTCCCCGGGGTATCTGTTATTCTGTATATAAACCCCACCCCGAACCCCTCGATTAGATTCCAGTCTGTAACTCCCTCCCGTGGTATCTGTTATTCTGTACATAAACCCCACCCCGAACCCCTCGAAGCGATTCCAGTCTGTAACTCCCTACCGGTGTATCTGTTATTCTGTATATAAACCACCCTGAACCGCTCGATTGGATTCCAGTCTGTAACTCCCTCCCGGGGTATCTGTTATTCTGTATATAAACCCCACCCCGAACCCCTCGATTAGATTCCAGTCTGTAACTCCCTCCCGGGGTATCTGTTATTCTGTATATAAACCCCACCCTGAACCCCTCGATTAGATTCCAGTCTGTAACTCTCTCCCGGGGTATCTGTTATTCTGTATATAAACCCCCCCAAACCCCTCAATTAGATTCCAGTCTGTAACTCCCTCCCCGGGGTATCTGTTATTCTGTATATAAACCCCCCCAAACACCTCAATTAGATTCCAGTCTGTAACTCCCTCCCGGGGTATCTGTTATTCTGTATATAAACCACCCCGAACCCCTCGATTAGATTCCAGTCTGTAACTCCCTCCCGGGGTATCTGTTATTCTGTATATAAACCCCACCCCGAACCCCTCGATTAGATTCCAGTCTGTAACTCCCTCCCAAGGTTATCTGTTATTCTGGAAATAAACCCCACCCTGAACCCCTCGATTAGATTCCAGTCTGTAACTCCCTCCCGGGGTATCTGTTATTCTGTATATAAACCCCACCCTGAACCCCTCGATTAGATTCCAGTCTGTAACTCCCTCCCGGGGTATCTGTTATTCTGTATATAATCCAAACCTTAAACCCTCGATTAGATTCCAGACTGTAACTCCCTCCCCGGGGTATCTGTTATTCTGTATATAAGCCACACCCTGAACCCCTCAATTAGATTCCAGTCTGTAACTCCCTCCCGAGGTATCTGTTATTCTGTATATAAACCACCCCAAACCCCTCGATTATATTCCACTCTGTAACTCCCACCCGTGGTATCTGTTATTCTCTATATAAACCACACCCCGAACCCCTCGATTAGATTCCAGTCTGTAACTCCCTCCCCGGGGTATCTGTTATTCTGTATATAAACCCCACCCCGAACCCCTCGATTAGATTCCAGTCTGTAACTCCCTCCCGGGGAATCTGTTATTCTGTATATAAACCCCACCCCGAACCCCTCGATTAGATTCCAGTCGGTAACTCCCTCCCTGGGGTATCTGTTATTCTGTATATAAACCCCCACCGAACTCCTCGATTAGATTCCAGTCTGTAACTCCCTCCGGGGGTATCTGTTATTCTGTATATAAACCACCCCAAACCCCTCGATTAGATTCCAGTCTGTAACTCCCTCCCGGGGTATCGGTTATTCTGTATATAAACCCCACCCCGAACCCCTCGATTAGATTCCAGTCTGTAACTCCCTCCCGGGGTATCTGTTACTCTGTATATAAACCCCATCCCCAACCCCTCGATTAGATTCCACTCTGTAACTCCCTCCCGGGATATCTGTTATTCTGTATATAAATCACCCCGTACGCCTCGATTAGATTCCAGTCTGTAACTCCCTCCCGGGGTATCTGTTATTCTGTGTAAAACCCCACCCTGAACCCCTCGATTAGATTCCAGTCTGTAACTCCCTCCCGGGGTATCTGTTATTCTGTGTATAAACCCCACCCCGAACCCCTCGATTAGATTCCAGTCTGTAACTCCCTCCCGGAGTATCTGTTATTCTGTGTATAAACTCCACCCCAAACCCCTCCTCCCGGGGTATCTGTTATTCTGGATATAAACCCCACCCCGAACCCCTCGATTAGAATTTAGTCTGTAACTCCCTCCCGGGGGTATCTGTTATTCTGTATATAAACCCCACCCTGAACCCCTCAATTAGATTCCAGTCTGTAACTCCCTCCCGGGGTATCTGTTATTCTGTATATAAACCACCCTGAACCCCTCGATTAGATTCCAGTCTGTAACTCCCTCCCGGGGTATCTGTTATTCTGTATATAAACCACCCCGAACCCCTCGATTAGATTCCAGTCTGTAACTCCCTCCGGGGTATCTGTTATTCTGTATATAAACCACCCCGAACCCCTCGATTAGATTCCAGTCTGTAACTCCCTCCGGGGTATCTGTTATTCTGTATATAAACCACCCCGAACCCCTCGATTAGATTCCAGTCTGTAACTCCCTCCCGGGGTATCGGTTATTCTGTATATAAACCCCACCCCGAACCCCTCGATTAGATTCCAGTCTGTAACTCCCTCCCGGGGTATCTGTTATTCTGTATATAAACCCCACCCTGAACCCCTCGATTAGATTCCAGTCTGTAACTCTCTCCCGGGGTATCTGTTATTCTGTATATAAACCCACCCAAACCCCTCAATTAGATTCCAGTCTGTAACTCCCTCCCCAGAGTATCTGTTATTCTGTATATAAACCCCACCCTGAACCCCTCGATTAGATTCCAGTCTGTAACTCCCTCCCGGGGTATCTGTTATTCTGTATATAAACCCCACCCTGAACCCCTCGATTAGATTCCAGTCTGTAACTCCCTCCCGGGGTATCTGTTATTCTGTATATAAACCCCCCCTAACCCCTCAATTAGATTCCAGTCTGTAACTCCCTCCCGGGGTATCTGTTATTCTGTATATAAACCACCCCGAACCCCTCGATTAGATTCCAGTCTGTAACTCCCTCCCAAGGTTATCTGTTATTCTGTATATAAACCCCACCCTGAACCCCTCGATTAGATTCCAGTCTGTAACTCCGTCCCGGGGTACCTGTTATTCTGTATATAAACCCCACCCTGAACCCCTCGATTAGATTCCAGTCTGTAACTCCCTCCCGGGGTATCTGTTATTCTGTATATAATCCACACACTGAACCCCTCGATTAGATTCCAGACTGTAACTCCCTCCCCGGGGTATCTGTTATTCTGTATATAAGCCCCACCCTGAACCCCTCAATTAGATTCCAGTCGGTAACTCCCTCCCGGGGTATCTGTTATTCTGTATATAAACCACCCCAAACCCCTCGATTATATTCCACTCTGTTACTCCCACCCGTGGTATCTGTTATTCTCTATATAAACCACACCCCGAACCCCTCGATTCGATTCCAGTCTGTAACTCCCTCCCGGGGTATCTGTTATTCTGTATATAAACCCCACCCCGAACCCCTCGATTAGATTCCAGTCTGTAACTCCCTCCCGGGGTATCTGTTATTCTGTATATAAACCCCACCCTGAACACCTCGATTAGATTCCAGTCTGTAACTCTCTCCCGGGGTATCTGTTATTCTGTATATAAACCCCCCCAAACCCCTCAATTAGATTCCAGTCTGTAACTCCCTCCCCGGGGTATCTATTATTCTGTATATAAACCCCACCCCGAACACCTCAATTAGATTCCAGTCTGTAACTCCCTCCCGGGGTATCTGTTATTCTGTATATAAACCACCCCGAACCCCTTGATTAGATTCCAGTCTGTAACTCCCTCCCAAGGTTATCTGTTATTCTGTATATAAACCCCACCCTGAACCCCTCGATTAGATTCCAGTCTGTAACTCCCTCCCGGGGTATCTGTTATTCTGTGTATAAACCCCACCCCGAACCCCTCGATTAGATTCCAGTCTGTAACTCCCTCCCGGGGTATCTGTTATTCTGTGTATACACTCCACCCCAGACCCCTCCACCCGGGGTATCTGTTATTCTGGATATAAACCCCACCCCGAACCCCTCGATTAGATTCCAGTCTGTAACTCCCTCCCAATGTATCTGTTATTCTGTATATAAACCCCACCCCGAACCCGTCGATTAGATTCCAGTCTGTAACTCCCTCCCGGGGTATCTGTTATTCTGTATATAAACCCCCGCCAAACCCTTTGATTAGATTCCAGTCTGTAACTCCCTCCCGGGATATCTGTTATTCTGTTTATAAACCCCCCCCAAACCCCTTGATTAGACTCCAGTCTGTAACACCCTCCCGGCGTATCTATTATTCTGTATATAAACCCCACCCCGAACCCCTCGATTAGATTCCAGTCTGTAACTCCCTCCCGTGGTATCTGTTACTCTGTACATAAACCCCACCCCGAACCCCTCGAAGCGATTCCAGTCTGTAACTCCCTCCCGGCGTATCTATTATTCTGGATATAAACCCCACCCCGAACCCCTCGATTAGAATTTAGTCTGTAACTCCCTCCCCGGGGTATCTGTTATTCTGTATATAAACCCCCCCAAACCCCTCAATTAGATTCCAGTCTGTAACTCCCTCCCGGGGTATCTGTTATTCTGTATATAAACCACCCCGAACCCCTCGATTAGATTCCAGTCTGTAACTCCCTCCCGGGATATCTGTTATTCTGTATATAATCCACCCCGTACCCCTCAATTAGATTCCAGTCTGCAACACCCTCCCGGGGTATCTGTTATTCTGTATATAAACCACCCCGAACCCCTCGATTGGATTCCAGTCTGTAACTCCCTCCCGGGGTATCTGTTATTCTCTATATAAACCACAACCCGAACCCCTTGATTGGATTCCAGTCTGTAACTCCCTCCCGGGTTATCTGTTATTCTCTATATAAACCACACCCCGAACCCCTCGATTAGATTCCAGTCTGTAACTCCCTCCCCGGGGTATCTGTTATTCAGGATATAAACCCCACCCTAAACCCCTTGATTAGATTCCAGTCTGTAACTCCCTCCCGGGGAATCTGTTATTCTGTATATAAACCCCACCCTGAACCTCTCGATTAGATTCCAGTCTGTAACTCCCTCCCGGGGTATCTGTTATTCTGTATATAAGGCCCACCCTGAACCCCTCAATTAGATTCCACTCTGTAACTCCCTCCCGGGTATCTGTTATTCTGTATATAAACACCCCCGAAACCCTCGATTAGATTCCAGTCTGTAACTCCCTCCCCGGGGTATCTGTTATTCTGTATATAAACCACACCCCGAACCCCTCGAATAGATTCCAGTCTGTAACTCCCTCCCGGGGTATCTGTTATTCTGTATATAACCACCCCGAACCCCTCGATTAGATTCCAGTCTGTAACTCCCTCCCGGGGTATCTGTTATTCTGTATATAAACCCCCACCGAACCCCTCGATTAGATTCCAGTCTGTAACTCCCTCCCAATGTATCTGTTATTCTGTATATAAACCCCACCCCGAACCCGTCGATTAGATTCCAGTCTGTAACTCCCTCCCGGGGTATCTGTTATTCTGTATATAAATCACCCCGTACGCCTCGATTAGATTCCAGTCTGTAACTCCCTACCGGTGTATCTGTTATTCTGTATATAAACCACCCTGAACCGCTCGATTGGATTCCAGTCTGTAACTCCCTCCGGGGTATCTGTTATTCTGTATATAAACCACCCCGAACCCCTCGATTAGATTCCAGTCTGTAACTCCCTCCGGGGTATCTGTTATTCTGTATATAAACCACCCCGAACCCCTCGATTAGATTCCAGTCTGTAACTCCCTCCGGGGTATCTGTTATTCTGTATATAAACCACCCCGAACCCCTCGATTAGATTCCAGTCTGTAACTCCCTCCCGGGGTATCGGTTATTCTGTATATAAACCCCACCCCGAACCCCTCGATTAGATTCCAGTCTGTAACTCCCTCCCTGGGGTATCTGTTATTCTGTATATAAACCCCACCCTGAACCCCTCGATTAGATTCCAGTCTGTAACTCCCTCCCCAGGGTATCTGTTATTCAGTATATAAACCCCACCCCGAACCCCTCGATTAGATTCCAGTCTGTAACTCCCTCCCTGGGGTATCTGTTATTCTGTATATAAACTACCCTGAATCCCTCGATTAGATTCCAGTCTGTAACTCCCTCCCGTGGTATCTGTTACTCTGTACATAAACCCCACCCCGAACCCCTCAAAGCGATTCCAGTCTGTAACTCCCTCCCGGCGTATCTATTATTCTGGATATAAACCCCACCCCGAACCCCTCGATTAGAATTTAGTCTGTAACTCCCTCCCCGGGGTATCTGTTATTCTGTATATAAACCCCCCCAAACCCCTCAATTAGATTCCAGTCTGTAACTCCCTCCCGGGGTATCTGTTATTCTGTATATAAACCACCCCGAACCCCTCGATTAGATTCCAGTCTGTAACTCCCTCCCGGGATATCTGTTATTCTGTATATAATCCACCCCGTACCCCTCAATTAGATTCCAGTCTGCAACTCCCTCCCGGGGTATCTGTTATTCTGTATATAAACCACCCCGAACCCCTCGATTAGATTCCAGTCTGTAACTCCCTCCCGGGGTATCTGTTATTCTCTATATAAACCACAACCCGAACCCCTTGATTGGATTCCAGTCTGTAACTCCCTCCCGGGTTATCTGTTATTCTCTATATAAACCACACCCCGAACCCCTCGATTAGATTCCAGTCTGTAACTCCCTCCCGGGGTATCTGTTATTCTGTATATAAACCACCCAGAACCCCTCGATTACATTCCAGTGTGTAACTCCCTCCCCGGGGTATCTGTTATTCAGTATATAAACCCCACCCTAAACCCCTCGATTAGATTCCAGTCTGTAACTCCCTCCCCGGGGTATCTGTTATTCTCTATATAAACCACACCCCGAACCCCTCGAATAGATTCCAGTCTGTAACTCCCTCCCGGGGTATCTGTTATTCTGTATATAACCGCCCCGAACCCCTCGATTAGATTCCAGTCTGTAACTCACTCCCGGGTATCTGTTATTCTGTGTAAAACCCCACCCTGAACCCCTCGATTAGATTCTAGTTTGTAACTCCCTCCCGGGGTATCTGTTATTCTGTGTATAAACCCCACCCCGAACCCCTCGATTAGATTCCAGTCTGTAACTCCCTCCCGGGGTATCTGTTATTCTGTGTATAAACCCCACCCCGAACCCCTCGATTAGATTCCAGTCTGTAACTCCCTCCCGGGGTATCTGTTATTCTGTATATAAACCACACCCCGAACCCCTCGATTAGAATCCAGTCTGTAACTCCCTCCCGGTGTATCTGTTATTCTGTATATAAACCACCCCGAACCCCTCGATTAGATTCCAGTCTGTAACTCCCTCCCAATGTATCTGTTATTCTGTTTATAAACCCCCCCCAAACCCCTTGATTAGATTCCAGTCTGTAACTCCCTCCCAAGGGTATCTGTTATTCAGTATATAAACCCCACCCCGAACCCCTCGATTAGATTCCAGTCTGTAATACCCTCCCCGGCGTATCTATTATTCTGTATATAAACCCCACCCAGAACCCCACGATTAGATTCCAGTCTGTAACTCTCTCCCCAGGGTATCTGTTATTCTGTATATAAACCACCCCGAACCCCTCGATTAGATTCCAGTCTGTAACACCCTCCCCGGCGTATCTATTATTCTGTATATAAACCCCACCCAGAACCCCACGATTAGATTCCAGTCTGTAACTCCCTCCCGGGGTGTCTGTTATTCTGTATATAAACCACCCTGAACCCCTCGATTAGATTCCAGTCTGTAACTCCCTCCCCGGGGTATCTGTTATTCTGTATATAAACCCCACCCCGAACCCCTCGATTAGATTCCAGTCTGTAACTCCCTCCCGTGGTATCTGTTATTCTGTACATAAACCCCACCCCGAACCCCTCGAAGCGATTCCAGTCTGTAACTCCCTACCGGTGTATCTGTTATTCTGTATATAAACCACCCTGAACCGCTCGATTGGATTCCAGTCTGTAACTCCCTCCCGGGGTATCTGTTATTCTGTATATAAACCCCACCCCGAACCCCTCGATTAGATTCCAGTCTGTAACTCCCTCCCGGGGTATCTGTTATTCTGTATATAAACCCCACCCTGAACCCCTCGATTAGATTCCAGTCTGTAACTCTCTCCCGGGGTATCTGTTATTCTGTATATAAACCCCCCCAAACCCCTCAATTAGATTCCAGTCTGTAACTCCCTCCCCGGGGTATCTGTTATTCTGTATATAAACCCCCCCAAACACCTCAATTAGATTCCAGTCTGTAACTCCCTCCCGGGGTATCTGTTATTCTGTATATAAACCACCCCGAACCCCTCGATTAGATTCCAGTCTGTAACTCCCTCCCGGGGTATCTGTTATTCTGTATATAAACCCCACCCCGAACCCCTCGATTAGATTCCAGTCTGTAACTCCCTCCCAAGGTTATCTGTTATTCTGGAAATAAACCCCACCCTGAACCCCTCGATTAGATTCCAGTCTGTAACTCCCTCCCGGGGTATCTGTTATTCTGTATATAAACCCCACCCTGAACCCCTCGATTAGATTCCAGTCTGTAACTCCCTCCCGGGGTATCTGTTATTCTGTATATAATCCAAACCTTAAACCCTCGATTAGATTCCAGACTGTAACTCCCTCCCCGGGGTATCTGTTATTCTGTATATAAGCCACACCCTGAACCCCTCAATTAGATTCCAGTCTGTAACTCCCTCCCGAGGTATCTGTTATTCTGTATATAAACCACCCCAAACCCCTCGATTATATTCCACTCTGTAACTCCCACCCGTGGTATCTGTTATTCTCTATATAAACCACACCCCGAACCCCTCGATTAGATTCCAGTCTGTAACTCCCTCCCCGGGGTATCTGTTATTCTGTATATAAACCCCACCCCGAACCCCTCGATTAGATTCCAGTCTGTAACTCCCTCCCGGGGAATCTGTTATTCTGTATATAAACCCCACCCCGAACCCCTCGATTAGATTCCAGTCGGTAACTCCCTCCCTGGGGTATCTGTTATTCTGTATATAAACCCCCACCGAACTCCTCGATTAGATTCCAGTCTGTAACTCCCTCCGGGGGTATCTGTTATTCTGTATATAAACCACCCCAAACCCCTCGATTAGATTCCAGTCTGTAACTCCCTCCCGGGGTATCGGTTATTCTGTATATAAACCCCACCCCGAACCCCTCGATTAGATTCCAGTCTGTAACTCCCTCCCGGGGTATCTGTTACTCTGTATATAAACCCCATCCCCAACCCCTCGATTAGATTCCACTCTGTAACTCCCTCCCGGGATATCTGTTATTCTGTATATAAATCACCCCGTACGCCTCGATTAGATTCCAGTCTGTAACTCCCTCCCGGGGTATCTGTTATTCTGTGTAAAACCCCACCCTGAACCCCTCGATTAGATTCCAGTCTGTAACTCCCTCCCGGGGTATCTGTTATTCTGTGTATAAACCCCACCCCGAACCCCTCGATTAGATTCCAGTCTGTAACTCCCTCCCGGAGTATCTGTTATTCTGTGTATAAACTCCACCCCAAACCCCTCCTCCCGGGGTATCTGTTATTCTGGATATAAACCCCACCCCGAACCCCTCGATTAGAATTTAGTCTGTAACTCCCTCCCGGGGGTATCTGTTATTCTGTATATAAACCCCACCCTGAACCCCTCAATTAGATTCCAGTCTGTAACTCCCTCCCGGGGTATCTGTTATTCTGTATATAAACCACCCTGAACCCCTCGATTAGATTCCAGTCTGTAACTCCCTCCCGGGGTATCTGTTATTCTGTATATAAACCACCCCGAACCCCTCGATTAGATTCCAGTCTGTAACTCCCTCCCCGGGGTATCTGTTATTCTGTATATAAACCACCCCGAACCCCTCGATTAGATTCCAGTCTGTAACCCCCTCCCGGGGTATCTGTTATTCTGTATATAAACCACCCCGAACCCCTCAATTAGTATTTAGTCTGTAACTCCCTCCCGGGGTATCTGTTATTCTGTATATAAACCCCACCCCGAACTCCTCGATTAGATTCCAGTCTGTAACTCCCTCCCGGGGTATCTGTTATTCTGTATATTAACCCCACCCCGAACCCCTCGATTAGATTTTAGCCTGTAGCTGCCTCACGGGGTATCTGTTATTCTGTATATACACCCCCCCCAAACCCCTTGATTAGACTCCAGTCAGGAACACCCTCCCCGGCGTATCTATTATTCTGTATATAAACCCCACCCCGAACCCCTCGATTAGATTCCAGTCTGTAACTCCCTCCAGGGGTATCTGTTATTCTGTATATAAACCACCCCGAACCCCTCGATTAGATTCCAGTGTGTAACTCCATCCCGGGGTATCTGTTATTCTGTATATAAACCCCCACCGAACCCCTCGATTAGATTCCAGTCTGTAACTCCCTCCCGGGGGTATCTGTTACTATGTATATAAACCCCACCCCGAACCCCTCGATTAGATTCCAGTCTGTAACTCCCTCCCCGGGGTATCTGTTATTCTGTATATAAACCCCACCCTGAACCCCTCGATTAGATTCCAGTCTGTAACTCCCTCCCGGGGTATCTGTTATTCTGTATATGAACCATCCCGAACCCCTCGATTAGATTCCAGTCAGTAACTCCGTCCCGGGGTATCTGTTATTCTGTATATAAATCCCACCCTGAACCCCTCGATTAGATTCCAGTCTGTAACTCCCTCCCGGGGTATCTGTTATTCTGTATATAAGGCCCACCCTGAACCCCTCGATTAGATTCCAGTCTGGAACTCCCTCATGGGGTATCTGTTATTCTGTATATAAACCCCACCCTGAACCCCTCGATTAGATTCCAGTCTGGAACTCCCTCCTGGGGTATCTGTTATTCTGTATATAAACCCCACCCTGAACCCCTCGATTAGATTCCAGTCTGTAACTCCCTCCCGGGGTATCTGTTATTCTGTATATAATCCACACCCTGAACCCCTCGATTAGATTCCAGTCTGTAACTCCCTCCCGGAGTGTCTGTTATTCTGTATATAAACCACACCAAACCCTTCGATTAGATTCCAGTCTGTAACTCCCTCCCGGGGTATCTGTTATTCTGTATATAAACCACCCCGAACCCCTCGATTAGTTTCCAGTCTGTAACTCCCTCCCAAGGTTATCTGTTATTCTGTATATAAACCCCACCCCGAACCCCTCGATTAGATTCCAGTCTGTAACTCCCTCCCCGGGGTATCTGTTATTCTGTATGTAAACCACCCCCCGAACCCCTCGATTAGATTTTAGTCTGTAACTCCCTCCCGGGGTATCTGTTATTCTGTATATAAACCCCACCCCGAACCCCTCGATTAGATTTTAGTCTGTAACTCCCTCCCGGGGTATCTGTTATTCTGTATATAAACCACACCCCGAAACCCTCGATTAGATTTTAGTCTGTAACTCCCTCCCGGGGTATCTGTTATTCTGTATATAAACCCCACCCCAAACCCCTCGATTAGATTTTAGTCTGTAACTCCCTCCCGGGTATCTGTTATTCTGTATATAAACCATACCCCGAACCCCTCGATTAGATTCCAGTCTGTAACTCCCTCCCGGGGTATCTGTTATTCTGTATATAAACCCCACCCCGAACCCCTCGATTAGATTCCAGTCTGTAACTCCCTCCCGGGGTATCTGTTATTCTGTATATAAACCCCAACCTGAACCCCTCGATTAGATTCCAGTCTGTAACTCCCTCCCGGGGTATCTGTTATTCTGTATATAAACCACCCCGAACCCCTCGATTAGATTTCAGTCTGTAACTCCCTCCCGGGGTATCTGTTATTCCGTACATAAACCACCCCGAACCCCTCGATTAGATTCTAGTCTGTAACTCCCTCCCGGGGTATCTGTTATTCTGTATATAAACCACCCCGAACCCCTCGATTAGATTCCAGTCTGTCACTCCCTCCCGGGGTATCTGTTATTCTGTATATAAACACCACGACGAAGCCCTCGATTAGATTCCAGTCTGTAACTCCCTCCCCGGGGTATCTGTTATTCTGTATATAAACCCCACCCCGAACCCCACGATTAGATTCCAGTCTGTAACTGCCTCCCGGAGTATCTGTTATTCTGTATATAAACCACCCCGAACCCCTCGATTAGATTCCAGTCTGTAACTCCCTCCCGGTGTATCTGTTATTCTGTATATAAACCACCCAGAAAACCTTCATTAGATTCCAGTCTGTAACTCTCTCCCGGGGTATCTGTTATTCTGTATATAAACCCCACCCCGAACCCCTCGATTAGATTCCAGTCTGTAACTCCCTCCCGGTGTATCTGTTATTCTGTATATAAATCACCCAGAAAACCTCCATTAGATTCCAGTCTGTAACTCCCTCCCGGAGTATCTGTTATTCTGTATATAAATCACCCAGAAAACCTCCATTAGATTCCAGTCTGTAACTCCCTCCCGGGGTATCTGTTATTCTGCATATAAACCCACCCCGAACCCCTCGATTAGATTCCAGTCTGTAACTCCCTCCCGGGGTATCTGTTATTCTGTATATAAACCACACCCCGAACCCCTCGATTAGATTCCAGTCTGTAACTCCCTCCCCGGGGTATCTGTTATTCTGTATATAAACCCCCCCAACCTCTCGATTAGATTCCAGTCTGTAACTCCCTCCCGGAGTGTCTGTTATTCTGTATATAAACCACACCAAACCCTTCGATTAGATTCCAGTCTGTAACTCCCTCCCGGGGTATCTGTTATTCTGTATATAAACCACCCCGAACCCCTCGATTAGTTTCCAGTCTGTAACTCCCTCCCAAGGTTATCTGTTATTCTGTATATAAACCCCACCCCGAACCCCTCGATTAGATTCCAGTCTGTAACTCCCTCCCCGGGGTATCTGTTATTCTGTATGTAAACCACCCCCCGAACCCCTCGATTAGATTTTAGTCTGTAACTCCCTCCCGGGGTATCTGTTATTCTGTATATAAACCCCACCCCGAACCCCTCGATTAGATTTTAGTCTGTAACTCCCTCCCGGGGTATCTGTTATTCTGTATATAAACCACACCCCGAAACCCTCGATTAGATTTTAGTCTGTAACTCCCTCCCGGGGTATCTGTTATTCTGTATATAAACCCCACCCCAAACCCCTCGATTAGATTTTAGTCTGTAACTCCCTCCCGGGTATCTGTTATTCTGTATATAAACCATACCCCGAACCCCTCGATTAGATTCCAGTCTGTAACTCCCTCCCGGGGTATCTGTTATTCTGTATATAAACCCCACCCCGAACCCCTCGATTAGATTCCAGTCTGTAACTCCCTCCCGGGGTATCTGTTATTCTGTATATAAACCCCAACCTGAACCCCTCGATTAGATTCCAGTCTGTAACTCCCTCCCGGGGTATCTGTTATTCTGTATATAAACCACCCCGAACCCCTCGATTAGATTTCAGTCTGTAACTCCCTCCCGGGGTATCTGTTATTCCGTACATAAACCACCCCGAACCCCTCGATTAGATTCTAGTCTGTAACTCCCTCCCGGGGTATCTGTTATTCTGTATATAAACCACCCCGAACCCCTCGATTAGATTCCAGTCTGTCACTCCCTCCCGGGGTATCTGTTATTCTGTATATAAACACCACGACGAAGCCCTCGATTAGATTCCAGTCTGTAACTCCCTCCCCGGGGTATCTGTTATTCTGTATATAAACCCCACCCCGAACCCCACGATTAGATTCCAGTCTGTAACTGCCTCCCGGAGTATCTGTTATTCTGTATATAAACCACCCCGAAACCCTCGATTAGATTCCAGTCTGTAACTCCCTCCCGGTGTATCTGTTATTCTGTATATAAACCACCCAGAAAACCTTCATTAGATTCCAGTCTGTAACTCTCTCCCGGGGTATCTGTTATTCTGTATATAAACCCCACCCCGAACCCCTCGATTAGATTCCAGTCTGTAACTCCCTCCCGGTGTATCTGTTATTCTGTATATAAATCACCCAGAAAACCTCCATTAGATTCCAGTCTGTAACTCCCTCCCGGAGTATCTGTTATTCTGTATATAAATCACCCAGAAAACCTCCATTAGATTCCAGTCTGTAACTCCCTCCCGGGGTATCTGTTATTCTGCATATAAACCCACCCCGAACCCCTCGATTAGATTCCAGTCTGTAACTCCCTCCCGGGGTATCTGTTATTCTGTATATAAACCACACCCCGAACCCCTCGATTAGATTCCAGTCTGTAACTCCCTCCCCGGGGTATCTGTTATTCTGTATATAAACCCCCCCAACCTCTCGATTAGATTCCAGTCTGTAACTCCCTCCCGGGGTATCTGCTATTCTGTATATTAACCCCCCCAACCTCTCGATTAGATTCCAGTCTGTAGCTCCCTCCCGGGGTATGTGTTATTTTGTATATAAACCACCCCGAACCCCTCGATTAGATTCCAGTCTGTAACTCCCTCCCGGGGTATCTGTTATTCTGTATATAAACCCCCCCAACCTCTCGATTAGATTCCAGTCTGTAGCTCCCTCCCGGTTTATCTGTTATTCTGTATATAAACCCCACCCCGAACCCCTCAATTAGATTCCAGTCTGTAACTCCCTTCCGGGGTATCTGTTATTCTGTATATAAACCCAACCCCGAACCCCTCGATTAGATTCCAGTCTGTAACTCCCTCCCGGGGTATCTGTTATTCTGTATATAAACCACCCCGAACCCCTCGATTAGATTCTAGTCTGTAACTCCCTCCCGGGGTATCTGTTATTCTGTATATTAACCACCCCGAACCCCTCGATTAGATTCCAGTCTGTAACTCCCTCCCGGGGTATCTGTTATTCCGTACATAAACCACCCTGAACCCCTCGATTAGATTCCAGTGTGTTACTCCCTCCCGGGGTATCTGTTATTCTGTATATAAACCCCAGCCTAAACCCCTCGATTAGATTCCAGTCTGTAACTCCCTCCCGGGGAATCTGTTATTCTGTATTTAAACCCCACCCTGAACCCCTCGATTAGATTCCAGTCTGTAACTCCCTCCCGGGGTATCTGTTATTCTGTATATAAGCCCCACCCTGAACCCCTCAATTAGATTCCAGTCTGTAACTCCCTCCCGGGTCTCTGTTATTCTCTATATAAACCCCACCCCGAACCCCTCGATTAGATTCCAGTCTGTAACTCCCTCCCGGGATACCCGTTATTCTGTATATAAACCCCCCTAAACCCCTTGATTAGATTCCAGTCTGTAACACCCTCCCCGGGGTATCTGTTATTCTCTATATAAACCACACCCCGAACCCCTCGATTAGATTCCAGTCTGTAACTCCCTCCCGGGGTATCTGTTATTCTGTGTATAAACCCCACTCCGAATCCCTCGATTAGATACCAGTCTGTAGCTCCCTCCCGGGGTATCTGTTATTCTGTATATAAACAACCCAGAAAACCTCCATTAGATTCCAGTCTGTAACTCCCTCCCGTGATATCTGTTATTCTGTATATAAACCCCACCCCGAACCCCTCGATTAGATTCCAGTCTGTAACTCCCTCCCCGGGGTATCTGTTATTCTGTATATAACCACCCCGAACCCCTCGATTAGATTCCAGTCTGTAACTCCCTCCCGGGGTATCTGTTACTCTGCATATAAACCCCATCCCGAACCCCTCGATTAGATTCCACTCTGTAACTCCCTCCCGGGGTATCTGTTATTCTGTATATAAATCACCCCGTACGCCTCGATTAGATTCCAGTCTGTAACTCCCTCCCGGGGTATCTGTTATTCTGTGTATAAACCCCACCCCGAACCCCTCGATTAGATTCCAGTCTGTAACTCCCTCCCCGGGGTATCTGTTATTCTGTATATAAACCCCACCCCGAACCCCTCGATTAGATTCCAGTCTGTAACTCCCTCCCCGGGGTATCTGTTACTCTGTATATAAACACCAACCCGAACCCCTCGATTAGATTCCAGTCTGTAACTCCCTCCCGGGGTATCTGTTATTCTGTGCATAAACCCCACCCCGAACGCCTCGATTAGATTCCAGTCTGTAACTCCCTCCCGGGGTATCTGTTATTCTGTGTATAAACCCCACCCCGAATCCCTCGATTAGATTCCAGTCTGTAACTCCCTCCCGGGGTATCTGTTATTCTGTATATAAACCACCCCGAACCCCTCGATTAGATTCCAGTGTGTAACTCCATCCCGGGGTATCTGTTATTCTGTATATAAACCCCCACCGAACCCCTCGATTAGATTCCAGTCTGTAACTCCCTCCCGGGGGTATCTGTTACTCTGTATATAAACCCCACCCCGAACCCCTCGATTAGATTCCAGTCTGTAACTCCCTCCCCGGGGTATCTGTTATTCTGTACATAAACCCCACCCTGAACCCCTTGATTAGATTCCAGTCTGTAACTCCCTCCCGGGGTATCTGTTATTCTGTATATGAACCATCCCGAACCCCTCGATTAGATTCCAGTCAGTAACTCCGTCCCGGGGTACCTGTTATTCTGTATATAAACCCCACCCTGAACCCCTCGATTAGATTCCAGTCTGTAACTCCCTCCCAGTGTATCTGTTATTCTGTATATAAACCCCCCCAACCTCTCGATTAGATTCCAGTCTCTAGCTCCCTCCTGGGGTATCTGCTTTTCTGTATATAAACCCCCCCAACCTCTCGATTAGATTCCAGTCTGTAGCTCCCTCCCGGGGTATCTGTTATTCTGTATATAAACCCACCCCGAACCCCTCGATTAGATTCCAGTCTGTAACTCCCTCCCGGGGTATCTGTTATTCTGTATATAAACCACACCCCGAACCCCTCGATTAGATTCCAGTCTGTAACTCCCTCCCCGGGGTATCTGTTATTCTGTATATAAACCCCCCCAACCTCTCGATTAGATTCCAGTCTGCAACTCCCTCCCGGGGTATCTGTTATTCTGTATATAAACCCCCCCAACCTCTCGATTAGATTCCAGTCTGTAGCTCCCTCCCGGTGTATCTGTTATTCTGTATATAAACCCCACCCCGAACCCATCAATTAGATTCCAGTCTGTAACTCCCTCCCGGGGTATCTGTTGTTCTGTATATAAACCCCCCCAACCTCTCGATTAGATTCCAGTCTGTAGCTCCCTCCCGGTGTATCTGTTATTCTGTATATAAACCCCACCCCGAAGCCCTCAATTAGATTCCAGTCTGTAACTCCCTTCCGGTGTATCTGTTATTCTGTATATAAACCCAACCCCGAACCCCTCGATTAGATTCCAGTCTGTAACTCCCTCCCGGGGTATCTGTTATTCTGTATATAAACCACCCCGAACCCCTCGATTAGATTCTAGTCTGTAACTCCCTCCCGGGGTATCTGTTATTCCGTATATTAACCACCCCGAACCCCTCGATTAGATTCCAGTCTGTAACTCCCTCCCGGGGTATCTGTTATTCCGTACATAAACCACCCTGAACCCCTCGATTAGATTCCAGTGTGTAACTCCCTCCCCGGGGTATCTGTTATTCTGTATATAAACCCCAGCCTAAACCCCTCGATTAGATTCCAGTCTGTAACTCCCTCCCGGGGAATCTGTTATTCTGTATATAAACCCCACCCTGAACCCCTCGATTCGATTCCAGTCTGTAACTCCCTCCCGGGGTATCTGTTATTCTGTATATAAGCCCCACCCTGAACCCCTCAATTAGATTCCAGTCTGTAACTCCCTCCCGGGTCTCTGTTATTCTCTATATAAACCCCACCCCGAACCCCTCGATTGGATTCCAGTCTGTAACTCCCTCCCGGGATACCCGTTATTCTGTATATAAACCCCCCCTAAACCCCTTGATTAGACTCCAGTCTGTAACTCCCTCCCGGGGTATCTGTTATTCTGTATATAAACCCCACCCCGAACCCCTCGATTAGTTTCCAGTCTGTAACTCCCTCCCGGGGGTATCTGTTATTCTGTATATAAACCCCACCCCGAACCCCTCGATTAGATTCCACTCTGTAACTCCCTCCCGGGGTATCTGTTATTCTGTATATAAATCACCCCGTACGCCTCGATTAGATTCCAGTCTGTAACTCCCTCCCCGGGGTATCTGTTATTCTGTGTAAAACCCCACCCTGAACCCCTCGATTAGATTCCAGTCTGTAACTCCCTCCCGGGGTATCTGTTATTCTGTGTATAAACCCCACACCGAACCCCTCGATTAGATTCCAGTCTGTAACTCCCTCCCCGGGGTATCTGTTACTCTGTATATAAACCCCACCCCGAACCCCTCGATTAGATTCCAGTCTGTAACTCCCTCCCGGGGTATCTGTTATTCTGTGCATAAACCCCACCCCGAACGCCTCGATTAGATTCCAGTCTGTAACTCCCTCCCGGGGTATCGGTTATTCTGTGTATAAACCCCACCCCGAACCCCTCGATTAGATTCCAGTCTGTAACTCCCTCCCGGGGTATCTGTTATTCTGTATATAAACCACCCCGAACCCCTCGATTAGATTCCAGTGTGTAACTCCATCCCGGGGTATCTGTTATTCTGTATATAAACCCCCACCGAACCCCTCGATTAGATTCCAGTCTGTAACTCCCTCCCGGGGGTATCATTTACTCTGTATATAAACCCCACCCCGAACCCCTCGATTAGATTCCAGTCTGTAACTCCCTCCCCGGGGTATCTGTTATTCTGTATATAAACCCCACCCTGAACCCCTCGATTAGATTCCAGTCTGTAACTCCCTCCCGGGGTATCTGTTATTCTGTATATGAACCATCCCGAACCCCTCGATTAGATTCCAGTCAGTAACTCCGTCCCGGGGTATCTGTTATTCTGTATATAAACCCCACCCTGAACACCTCGATTAGATTCCAGTCTGTAACTCCCTCCCAGTGTATCTGTTATTCTGTATATAAACCCCCCCAACCTCTCGATTAGATTCCAGTCTCTAGCTCCCTGCTGGGGTATCTGCTTTTCTGTATATAAACCCCCCCAACCTCTCGATTAGATTCCAGTCTGTAGCTCCCTCCCGGGGTATCTGTTATTCTGCATATAAACCCACCCCGAACCCCTCGATTAGATTCCAGTCTGTAACTCCCTCCCGGGGTATCTGTTATTCTGTATATAAACCCCACCCCGAACCCCTCGATTAGATTCCAGTCTGTAACTCCCTCCCGGGGTATCTGTTATTCTGTATATAAACCCCACCCCGAACCCCTCGATTAGATTCCAGTCTGTAACTCCCTCCCGGGGTATCTGTTATTCTGTATATAAACCACACCCCGAACCCCTCGATTAGATTCCAGTCTGTAACTCCCTCCCCGGGGTATCTGTTATTCTGTATATAAACCCCCCCAACCTCTCGATTAGATTCCAGTCTGCAACTCCCTCCCGGGGTATCTGTTATTCTGTATATAAACCCCCCCAACCTCTCGATTAGATTCCAGTCTGTAGCTCCCTCCCGGGGTATCTGTTATTCTGTATATAAACCCCCCCAACCTCTCGATTAGATTCCAGTCTGTAGCTCCCTCCCGGTGTATCTGTTATTCTGTATATAAACCCCACCCCGAACCCATCAATTAGATTCCAGTCTGTAACTCCCTCCCGGGGTATCTGTTATTCTGTGTATAAACCCCCCCAACCTCTCGATTAGATTCCAGTCTGTAGCTCCCTCCCGGTGTATCTGTTATTCTGTATATAAACCCCACCCCGAACCCCTCAATTAGATTCCAGTCTGTAACTCCCTTCCGGGGTATCTGTTATTCTGTATATAAACCCAACCCCGAACCCCTCGATTAGATTCCAGTCTGTAACTCCCTCCCGGGGTATCTGTTATTCTGTATATAAACCACCCCGAACCCCTCGATTAGATTCTAGTCTGTAACTCCCTCCCGGCGTATCTGTTATTCTGTATATTAACCACCCCGAACCCCTCGATTAGATTCCAGTCTGTAACTCCCTCCCCAGGGTATCTGTTATTCTGTATATAAACCCCAGCCTAAACCCCTCGATTAGATTCCAGTCTGTAACTCCCTCCCGGGGTATCTGTTATTCTGTATATAAGCCCCACCCTGAACCCCTCAATTAGATTCCAGTCTGTAACTCCCTCCCGGGTCTCTGTTATTCTCTATATAAACCCCACCCCGAACCCCTCGATTGGATTCCAGTCTGTAACTCCCTCCCGGGATACCCGTTATTCTGTATATAAACCCCCCCTAAACCCCTTGATTAGACTCCAGTCTGTAACACCCTCCCCGGGGTATCTGTTATTCTCTATATAAACCACACCCCGAACCCCTCGATTAGATTCCAGTCTGTAACTCCCTCCCGGGGTATCTGTTATTCTGTATATAAACCACCCAGAAAACCTCCATTAGATTCCAGTCTGTAACTCCCTCCCGTGATATCTGTTATTCTGTATATAAACCCCACCCCGAACCCCTCGATGAGATTCCAGTCTGTAACTCCCTCCCGGGGTATCTGTTATTCTGTATATAAACCCCACCCCGAACCCCTCGATTAGATTCCAGTCTGTAACTCCCTCCCCGGGGTATCTGTTATTCTGTATATAACCACCCCGAACCCCTCGATTAGATTCCAGTCTGTAACTCCCTCCCGGGGTATCTGTTACTCTGTATATAAACCCCATCCTGAACCCCTCGATTAGATTCCACTCTGTAACTCCCTCCCGGGGTATCTGTTATTCTGTATATAAACCCTACCCCGAACCCCTCGATTAGATTCCAGTCTGTAACACCCTCCCGGGGTATCTGTTATTCTGTGTATAAACCCCACACCGAACCCCTCGATTAGATTCCAGTCTGTAACTCCCTCCCCGGGGTATCTGTTATTCTGTATATAAACCCCACCCCGAACCCCTCGATTAGATTCCAGTCTGTAACTCCCTCCCCGGGGTATCTGTTACTCTGTATATAAACCCCACCCCGAACCCCTCGATTAGATTCCAGTCTGTAACTTCCTCCCGGGGTATCTGTTATTCTGTGCATAAACCCCACCCCGAACGCCTCGATTAGATTCCAGTCTGTAACTCCCTCCCGGGGTATCTGTTACTCTGTATATAAACCCCATCCCGAACCCCTCGATTAGATTCCACTCTGTAACTCCCTCCCGGGGTATCTGTTATTCTGTATATAAACCCCACCCCGAACCCCTCGATTAGATTCCAGTCTGTAACTCCCTCCCGGGGTATCTGTTATTCTGTGCATAAACCCCACCCCGAACCCCTCGATTAGATTCCAGTCTGTAACTCCCTCCCAATGTATCTGTTATTCTGTATATAAACCCCACCCCGAACCCGTCGATTAGATTCCAGTCTGTAACTCCCTCCCGGGATATCTGTTATTCTGTTTATAAACCCCCCCCAAACCCCTTGATTAGACTCCAGTCTGTAACACCCTCCCCGGGGTATCTATTATTCTGTATATAAACCCCACCCCGCACCCCTCGATTAGATTCCAGTCTGTAACTCCCTCCCAATGTATCTGTTATTCTGTATATAAACCCCCCCGACCCCTCGATTAGATTTTAGTCTGTAACTCCCTCCCGGGGTATCTGTTATTCTGTATATAAATCCCACCCCGAACCCTTCGATTAGATTTTAGTCTGTAACTCCCTCCCCGGGGTATCTGTTATTCTGTATATAAACCACCCCGAACCCCTCGATTAGATTCCAGTCTGTAACTCCCTCCCGGGGTATCTGTTATTCTGTATATAAACCCCACCCCGAACCCCTCGATTAGATTTTAGTCTGTAACTCCCTCCCGGGCTATCTGTTATTCTGTATATAAACCCCCCCGACCCTCTCGATTAGGTTCCAGTCTGTAGCTCCCTCCCGGGTATCTGTTATTCTGTATATAAACCCCCCCCAAACCCCACGAAGCGATTCCAGTCTGTTACTCCCTCCCGGTGTATCTGTTATTCTGTATATAAACCCCACCCCGAACCCCTCGATTGGATTCCAGTCTGTAACTCCCTCCCAGGGTATCTGTTATTCTGTATATAAACCACCCCGAACCCCTCAATCAGATTTCAGTCTGGAACTCCCTCCCGGGGTATCTGTTATTCTGTTTATAAACCCCCCCAAACCCCTCAATTAGATTCCAGTCTGTAACTCCCTCCCGGGGTGTCTGTTATTCTGTATATAAACCACCCCGAACCCCTCGATTAGATTCCAGTCTGTAACTCCCTCCCGGGGTATCTGTTATTCTGTATATAAACCCCCCCCGAACCGCTCGATTAGATTCCAGTCTGTAACTCCCTCCCGGGGTATCTGTTATTCTGTATATAAACCACCCCGAACCCCTCAATTAGAATTTAGTCTGTAACTCCCTCCCGGGGTATCTGTTATTCTGTATATTAACCACCCCGAACCCCTCGATAAGATGTTAGCCTGTAACTCCCTCGCGGGGTATGTTTTTCTGTATATAAACCCCCCCCAAACCCCTTGATTAGACTCCAGTCTGTAACTCCCTCCCCGGGGTATCTGTTATTCTGTATATAAACCCCACCCCGAACCCCTCGATTAGATTCCAGTCTGTAACTCCCTCCCCGGGGTATCTGTTATTCTGTATATAAACCACCCCCCGAACCCCTCGATTAGATTCCAGTCTGTAACTCTCTCCCGGGGTATCTGTTATTCTGTATATAAACCCCACCCAGAAAACCTCCATTAGATTCCAGTCTGTAACTCCCTCCCGGGGTATCTGTTATTCTGTATATAAACCCCACCCCGAACCCCTCGATTAGATTCCAGTCTGTAACTCCCTCCCGGGGTATCTGTTATTCTGTATATAAACCACCCCGAACCCCTCGATTAGATTCCAGTCTGTAACTCCCTCCCGGGGTATCTGTTATTCTGTATATAACCCCCCCGAACCCCTCGATTAGATTCCAGTCTGTAACTCCCTCCCGGGGTATCTGTTATTCTGTATATAAACCACCCCGAACCCCTCGATTAGATTCCTGTGTGTAACTCCCTCCCAGGGTATCTGTTATTCTGTATATAAACCCCCCCGAACCCCTCGATTAGATTCCAGTCTGTAACTCCCTCCCCGGGGATTCTGTTATTCTGTATATAAACCACCCTGAACTCCTCGATTAGATTCCAGTCTGTAACTCCCTCCCCGGGGTATCTGTTATTCTGTATATAAACCACCCAGAAAACCTCCATTAGATTCCAGTCTGTAACTCCCTCCTGCGGTATCTGTTAGTCTGTATATAAACCAACCTGAACCCCTCGATCAGATTCCACTCTGTAACTCCCTCACGGGGTATCTGTTATTCTCTATATAAACCCCACCCCGAACCCCTCGATTAGATTCCAGTCTGTAACTCCCTCCCGGGGTATCTAATATTCTGTATATAAAATACCCCAAACCCCTTGATTAGATTCCAGTCTGTAACAACCCTCCCGGGGTATCTGTTATTCTGCATATAAATGACCCTCAACCCCTCAATTAGATTCCAATGTGTAACTCCTTCCCGGGATATCAGTTATTCTGTATTTAAACCCCACCCTGAACCCCTCGATTAGATTCCAGTCTGTAACTCCCTCCCGGGGTATCTGTTATTCTGTATATAAACCCCACCCTGAACCCCTCGATTAGATTCCAGTCTGTAACTCCCTCCCGGGGTATCTGTTATTCTGTATATAAACCACCACGAGCCCCTCGATTAGATACCAGTCTGTAATTCCCTCCCCGGGGTATCTGTTATTCTGTATTTAAACCCCACCCTGAACCCCTCGATTAGATTCCAGTCTGTAACTCCCTCCTGTGTATCTGTTATTCTGTATATAAACCCCACCCCGAACCCCTCAATTAGATTCCAGTCTGTATCTCCCTCCCGGGGTATCTGTTATTCTGTATATAAACCCCACCCCGAACCCCTCAATTAGATTCCAGCCTGTAACTCCCTCTCGGGGTATCTGTTATTCTGTATATAAACCACCCTTAACCCCTCGATTAGATTCCAGTCTGTAACTCCCTCCCGGGGTATCTGTTATTCTGTATATAAACCCCACCCTGAACCCCTCGATTAGATTCCAGTCTGTAACTCCCTCCCGGGGTATCTGTTATTCTGTATATAAACCACCCCGAACCCCTCGTTTAGATTCCAGTGTGTAACTCCCTCCCAGGGTATCTGTTATTCTGTATATAAACCCCTCGATTAGATTCCAGTCTGTAACTCACTCCCCGGTGTATCTGTTATTCTGTATATAAACCCCACCCTGAACCCCTCGATTACATTCCAGTCTGTAACTCCCTCCCGGGGTATCTGTTATTCTGTATATAAACCACCCCGAACCCCTCGTTTAGATTCCAGTCAGTAACTCTGTCCCGGGGTATCTGTTATTCTGTATATAAACCCCTCCCTAAACCCCTCGATTAGATTCCAGTCTGTAACTCCCTCCCCGGGGTAGCTGTTATTCTGTATATAATCCCCACCCTGAACCCCTCGATTAGATTCCAGTTTGTAACTCCCTCTCGGGGCATCTGTTATTCTGTATATAAACCCCCCCGAACCCCTCGATTAGATTCCAGTCTGTAACTCCCTCCCGGGGTATCTGTTATTCTGTATATAAACCACCCCGAACCCCTCGATTAGATTCCAGTTTGTAACTCCCTCTCGGGGCATCTGTTATTCTGTATATAAACCACCCTGAACCCCTCGATTAGATTCCAGTCAGTAACTCCCTCCCGGGGTATCTGTTATTCTGTATATAAACCACCCCGAACCCCTCGATTAGATTCCAGTCTGTAACTCCCTCCCGGGGTATCTGTTATTCTGTATATAAACCACCCCGAACCCCTCGATTAGATTCCAGTTTGTAACTCCCTCTCGGGGCATCTGTCATTCTGTGTATAAACCACCCTGAACACCTCGATTAGATTCCCGTCTGTTACTCCCTCCCCGGGATATCTGTTATTCTATAAAGTTTCCATTTCAACGAATTCCCTTCCCAGCTGCTTATCATCCTGAAATCCTTTGAAACATTGGCTGTCGCTGCCTCCAACTCCTCGGATTCCCTCCTTCCCATCAAACCTCCCACAAGCATCCTATCTCATCGACTTAAACTGACGTGTCCCCTGGACTCTTGGAGCAATTTCGCTTGGCCAAGCCCCGTGATCTGCCCACCTTTGGAATGAAACCGGAACGCCCAGAGGAAACCCACGCAGACGTGGGGAGAATGTGCAAACCGCACACGGACGGTTGCCCCAAAGGCTGGAATTAAACCCAGCTCCCTGGCGCTGTGGGTGGTACCAGTTCCAACCACTGAACCACCAATCTGCCCTCGCCCTCTTCCACGAGGTGAAATGGTGCCAGGTCTTCGTCCAAGTTCATTCGAAGTCACAAACTTTCAGAGCGTGGCCTCTTGGTGGGGTGAAGTGGGAGAGAAACGCACAGGACCGCAGAGTTTATGGGCAGAGAGTTCAAAAGATCACGCAAACGGTGGCCTGTTGAATAACAAGTCTCTGACCATGGAATACTGCCTGCAATTCTGGTCTCCTTCCTGTCGGAAAGATGTTGTGAAACCTGAAAGGGTTCAGAAAAGATTTACAAGGAGGTTGCCGGGGTGGAGCTACAGGGAGAAGCTGAACGGGTTGGGGCTGTTTTCCCTGGAGCGTCGGAGGCTGAGGGGTGACCCTTATAGAGGTTTACAAAATTATGAGGGGTATGGATAGGATAAATAGACAAAGTCTTTTCCCTCTGGGGTGGGGGAGTCCAGAACTAGAGGGGCAGAGGTTTAGGGTGAGAGGGGAAAGAGATAAAAGAGACCTAAGGGGCAACTTTTTCACCCAGAGGGTGGTACGTGTATGGAATGAGCTGCCAGAGGATGTGGTGGAGGCTGGGGGTACAATTACAACATTTAAGAGGCATTTGGATGGGTATATGAATAGGAAGGGTTTGGAGGGATATGGGCCGGGTACTGGCAGGTGGGGACTAGAAGGGGTTGGGATATCTGGGTCAGCGTGGACGGGTTGGGCCGAAGGGTCTGTTTCACAACATCTGTCCGACAGGAAGGAGACCAGAATTGCAGGCAGTATTCCATGCTCAGAGACTTGTTATTCAACAGGCCACCGTTTGCGTGATCTTTTGAACTCTCTGCCCATAAACTCTGCGGTCCTGTGCGTTTCCCTCCCACTTCACCCCACCAAGAGGCCACGCTCTGAAAGTTTGGACATCTCTGTGACTCTCTGACCAAGGGTGTTAGACACTGTGAGCAAACAGCTGAATAACAAGCAAAGAGTTGACCTAAACTCTGATGAAATGAGGCAGAGAGATAATTACAAAAAAAAAATAATAAAAAGGAAGTGGTGCTGGAGACAAACCAGATCGGTCTGCGAAGACAAACCAGAGTCACTGGACTCGAAATGTTAACGCTGTATTTTTTTTTGGTCCGACCCACAGCAACCCCGACCCCCCCCCTCCCACTCCTGGCTTTACAACTTGCACAATTCTTTCGCTTTTTATTTGACTGGAATAACACGATAGGTATACCAGTCACCTGCCAAGGGTCTTCAAGCAATAAGTAATCCAAAATTCGACAAACCAATTAAGGTAGAGAGGTCGCCACAACTTATTGAGGCGATGGTGTCAAAACAGGACGTTTCGGAAGGTTTTTACAGATACACAACAGCGTAGTGCCATGTGACATGACCCCCAAGGACACAAGTGAGGCCGTCCTCATGGGATCTTGGGAACCCAGCTTGGCCCGGTGAATCTGTGCGGTCGTGTACCCCAAGGCCGCCTTGGAGGACGCTTACCCGAAGATCAGAGGCTGAACGGCCCCAGTCTGGCGATTATCGCGCGGCGCCCGTTATGGTGGGGTCACTGCTTGGACACCCTTCGGGAGGGTCGGGTGGACTTGTCGGGCGAAGGTGACCTGTTTCCGCACCGTCGGGACTCGACGGTCCGTCCAGACTCCCTGGGGAGGGGGGGGGGGGGATTCCTGTCCGCAGCACATGAAGTGGGGGACCTTGGTCAAGTCAGACCAGGACCTGTCGTGTATGTGGTGGGTGAGGTCCCCACATGGGGTCGGGCAGTGCCCACGTCGATCAGCTGACGCGTCCTTGCAGAGCCGAGAGAGTGTGGCTGGAAAAGCACAGCAGGTCAGGCAGCATCCGAGGAGCAGGAGGTTTACTTCAAATCACAAATCCTCACCCTCCTGTTCCCCTCCCTCCCTCCCTATCTCCCTCACCCTCCTACACCCCTCACCCTCCTGTTCCAATCCCTCCCTCCCTATCTCCCTCACCCTCCTGTTCCAATCCCTCCCTCCCTATCTCCCTCACCCTCCTGTTCCAATCCCTCCCTCCCTATCTCCCTCACCCTCCTGTTCCAATCCCTCCCTCCCTATCTCCCTCACCCTCCTGTTCCAATCCCTCCCTCCCTATCTCCGTCACCCTCCTACAATCCTCACCCTCCTGTTCCAATCCCTCCCTCCCTATCTCCCTCACCCTCCTGTTCCAATCCCTCCCTCCCTCTCTCCCTCACCCTCCTACACTCCTCACCCTCCTGTTCCAATCCCTCCCTCCCTATCTCCCTCACCCTCCTACACTCCACACCCTCCTGTTCCAATTATTCCCTCCCTATCTCCCTCACCCTCCTACACCCCTCACCCTCCTGTTCCAATCCCTCCCTCCCTATCTCCCTCACCCTCCTGTTCCCCTCCCTCCCTCCCTATCTCCCTCACCCTCCTACACCCCTCACCCTCCTGTTCCAATCCCTCCCTCCCTATCTCCCTCACCCTCCTGTTCCAATCCCTCCCTCCCTATCTCCCTCACCCTCCTGTTCCAATCCCTCCCTCCCTATCTCCCTCCCCCTCCTGTTCCAATCCCTCCCTCCCTATCTCCCTCACCCTCCTGTTCCAATCCCTCCCTCCCTATCTCCCTCACCCTCCTGTTCCAATCCCTCCCTCCCTATCTCCCTCACCCTCCTACACCCCACACACTCCTGTTCCGATCCCTCCCTCCCTCTCTCCCTCACCCTCCTGTTCCAATCCCTCCCTCCCTATCTCCCTCACCCTCCTACACTCCACACCCTCCTGTTCCAATCCCTCCATCCTTATCTCCCTCACCCTCCTGTTCCAATCCCTCCCTCCCTATCTCCCTCACCTCCTACACTCCTCACCCTCCTGTTCCAATCCCTCCCTCCCTATCTCCCTCACCCTCCTGTTCCAATCCCTCCCTCCCTATCTCCCTCACCCTCCTGTTCCAATCCCTCCCTCCCTCCCTCTCTCCCTCACCCTCCTGTTCCAATCCCTCCCTCCCTATCTCCCTCACCCTCCTGTTCCGATCCCTCCCTCCCTGTCTCCCTCACCCTCCTGTTCCGATCCCTCCCTCCCTATCTCCCTCACCCTCCTACACCCCTCACCCTCCTGTTCCAATCCCTCCCTCCCTATCTCCCTCACCCTCCTGTTCCAATCCCTCCCTCCCTATCTCCCTCACCCTCCTGTTCCAATCCCTCCCTCCCTATCTCCCTCACCCTCCTGTTCCAATCCCTCCCTCCCTATCTCCCTCACCCTCCTGTTCCAATCCCTCCCTCCCTATCTCCCTCACCCTCCTGTTCCAATCCCTCCCTCCCTATCTCCCTCACCCTCCTGTTCCAATCCCTCCCTCCCTATCTCCCTCACCCTCCTGTTCCAATCCCTCCCTCCCTATCTCCCTCACCCTCCTGTTCCAATCCCTCCCTCCCTATCTCCCTCACCCTCCTGTTCCAATCCCTCCCTCCCTATCTCCCTCACCCTCCTACAATCCTCACCCTCCTGTTCCAATCCCTCCCTCCCTATCTCCCTCACCCTCCTGTTCCAATCCCTCCCTCCCTCTCTCCCTCACCCTCCTACACTCCTCACCCTCCTGTTCCAATCCCTCCCTCCCTATCTCCCTCACCCTCCTACACTCCACACCCTCCTGTTCCAATTATTCCCTCCCTATCTCCCTCACCCTCCTACACCCCTCACCCTCCTGTTCCAATCCCTCCCTCCCTATCTCCCTCACCCTCCTACACCCCTCACCCTCCTGTTCCAATCCCTCCCTCCCTATCTCTCTCACCCTCCTGTTCCAATCCCTCCCTCCCTATCTCCCTCACCCTCCTGTTCCAATCCCTCCCTCCCTATCTCCCTCACCCTCCTGTTCCAATCCCTCCCTCCCTATCTCCCTCACCCTCCTGTTCCAATCCCTCCCTCCCTATCTCCCTCACCCTCCTGTTCCAATCCCTCCCTCCCTATCTCCCTCACCCTCCTGTTCCAATCCCTCCCTCCCTATCTCCCTCACCCTCCTGTTCCAATCCCTCCCTCCCTATCTCCCTCACCCTCCTGTTCCAATCCCTCCCTCCCTATCTCCCTCACCCTCCTGTTCCAATCCCTCCCTCCCTATCTCCCTCACCCTCCTGTTCCAATCCCTCCCTCCCTATCTCCCTCACCCTCCTGTTCCAATCCCTCCCTCCCTATCTCCCTCACCCTCCTGTTCCAATCCCTCCCTCCCTATCTCCCTCACCCTCCTACAATCCTCACCCTCCTGTTCCAATCCCTCCCTCCCTATCTCCCTCACCCTCCTGTTCCAATCCCTCCCTCCCTCTCTCCCTCACCCTCCTACACTCCTCACCCTCCTGTTCCAATCCCTCCCTCCCTATCTCCCTCACCCTCCTACACTCCACACCCTCCTGTTCCAATTATTCCCTCCCTATCTCCCTCACCCTCCTACACCCCTCACCCTCCTGTTCCAATCCCTCCCTCCCTATCTCCCTCACCCTCCTACACCCCTCACCCTCCTGTTCCAATCCCTCCCTCCCTATCTCCCTCACCCTCCTGTTCCAATCCCTCCCTCCCTATCTCCCTCACCCTCCTGTTCCAATCCCTCCCTCCCTATCTCCCTCCCCCTCCTGTTCCAATCCCTCCCTCCCTATCTCCCTCACCCTCCTGTTCCAATCCCTCCCTCCCTATCTCCCTCACCCTCCTGTTCCAATCCCTCCCTCCCTATCTCCCTCACCCTCCTACACCCCTCACCCTCCTGTTCCGATCCCTCCCTCCCTCTCTCCCTCACCCTCCTGTTCCAATCCCTCCCTCCCTATCTCCCTCACCCTCCTACACTCCACACCCTCCTGTTCCAATCCCTCCATCCTTATCTCCCTCACCCTCCTGTTCCAATCCCTCCCTCCCTATCTCCCTCACCTCCTACACTCCTCACCCTCCTGTTCCAATCCCTCCCTCCCTATCTCCCTCACCCTCCTGTTCCAATCCCTCCCTCCCTATCTCCCTCACCCTCCTGTTCCAATCCCTCCCTCCCTCCCTCTCTCCCTCACCCTCCTGTTCCAATCCCTCCCTCCCTATCTCCCTCACCCTCCTGTTCCGATCCCTCCCTCCCTGTCTCCCTCACCCTCCTGTTCCGATCCCTCCCTCCCTATCTCCCTCACCCTCCTACACCCCTCACCCTCCTGTTCCAATCCCTCCCTCCCTATCTCCCTCACCCTCCTGTTCCAATCCCTCCCTCCCTATCTCCCTCACCCTCCTGTTCCAATCCCTCCATCCCTATCTCCCTCACCCTCCTGTTCCAATCCCTCCCTCCCTATCTCCCTCACCCTCCTGTTCCAATCCCTCCCTCCCTATCTCCCTCACCCTCCTGTTCCAATCCCTCCCTCCCTATCTCCCTCACCCTCCTGTTCCAATCCCTCCCTCCCTATCTCCCTCACCCTCCTGTTCCAATCCCTCCCTCCCTATCTCCCTCACCCTCCTGTTCCAATCCCTCCCTCCCTATCTCCCTCACCCTCCTGTTCCAATCCCTCCCTCCCTATCTCCCTCACCCTCCTGTTCCAATCCCTCCCTCCCTATCTCCCTCCCCCTCCTGTTCCAATCCCTCCCTCCCTATCTCCCTCACCCTCCTGTTCCAATCCCTCCCTCCCTATCTCCCTCACCCTCCTACAATCCTCACCCTCCTGTTCCAATCCCTCCCTCCCTATCTCCCTCACCCTCCTGTTCCAATCCCTCCCTCCCTCTCTCCCTCACCCTCCTACACTCCTCACCCTCCTGTTCCAATCCCTCCCTCCCTATCTCCCTCACCCTCCTACACTCCACACCCTCCTGTTCCAATTATTCCCTCCCTATCTCCCTCACCCTCCTACACCCCTCACCCTCCTGTTCCAATCCCTCCCTCCCTATCCCCCTCACCCTCCTACAACCCTCACCCTCCTGTTCCAATCCCTCCCTCCCTATCTCCCTCACCCTCCTACACCCCTCACCCTCCTGTTCCAATCCCTCCCTCCCTATCTCCCTCACCCTCCTGTTCCAATCCCTCCCTCCCTCTCTCCCTCACCCTCCTGTTCCAACCCCTCCCTCCCTATCTCCCTCACCCTCCTGTTCCAATCCCTCCCTCCCTCTCTCCCTCACCCTCCTGTTCCGATCCCTCCCTCCCTCTCTCCCTCACCCTCCTGTTCCAATCATAGAACATTCCAGTGCCGTATTGGCCCTTCGCCCCCTCGATAGTTCCACAGCTCGGGACAACAATCTGAAGCCCCCCCCAACCCACACTATTCCATTTCCGTCCATGTGCCTATCCAATGCCCAATTCAAAGCCCTTAAAGTTGGCAAGTCTCCTGCTGTTACAGGCAGTGCATTCCACATCCCTCCTACTCTCTGAGTAAAGACACTACCTCTGACATCTGTCCTATATCTATCACCCCTCAATTTAAAGCTATGTCCCCTCGTGTTAGTCATCACCATCCGAGGATAAAGCCTCTCACTGTCCCCCCTATCTAACCCTCTGATTATCTTATATGTCTCAATTAAGCCACTTCTCAACTTTCTCTCTAACTGTTGTGGTTCTGTTCGCCGAGCTGGGAATTTTTAAACGATCCGTATCCATGAACACCAACTAGCCATGAAACGACACGACCAGCTATCCTTAGTAGCCACACACGCAGGCGACAAGCAACATGAATTCGACTGGGACAACACTACCATTATAGGGCAAAACAAACAGAGAACAGCCAGGGAATTCCTAGAGGCATGGCACTCATCCACAGACTCGATCAACAAACACATCGACCTGGACCCAATATACCGGCCACTACAGTGGACAGCTCGAACTGACAACCGGAAGCGGCAGAGACAGGCCACAATAAATGCCGGAGGAAACAGCACAGAAGCGCTTCACAGGAGGCTCCCAAGCACTGAGGATGTCACCTAAACAGGGGACGAAACGTTTGCAAGACAAATTCCCAGCTCGGCGAACAGAACCACAACAACGAGCACCCGAGCTACAAATCTTCTCCCAAACTTTGAACTTTTCTCTCGAACGAAAACAGCCTCAAGGCCCTCAGCTTTTCCTCATAAGACCGTCCCTCCAGACCAGACAACATCCTGGTAAATCTCCTCTGAACCCTTTCCAAAGCTTCCACGTCCTTCCTATAACGCGGTGACCAGAACTCTACACAATATTCCCAAGTGCGGCTGCACCAGAGTTTTGTACAGCTGCAGCATGACCTCATGGCTCCGAAACTCAATCCCTCTCCCAATAAAAGCTACCACACCGTGCGCCTTCCTAACAAACCCTGCCAACTCTGGGCGGCAACTTTCAGGGATCTATGTACCTGGACACCAAAGATCTCTCTGCACATCCACGCGACCAAGAATCTTACCATTAGCCCAGGACTCTGCATTCCTGTTACTCCTTCCAAAGTGAGTCGTAATTAGATTAGATTACTTACAGTGTGGAAACAGGCCCTTCGGCCCAACAAGTCCACACCGACCCGCCGAAGCGCAACCCACCCATACCCCTACATTTACCCCTTACCTAACACTACAGGCAATTTAGCATGGCCAATTCACCTGACCTGCACATCTTTGGACTGTGGGAGGAAACCGGAGCACCCGGAGGAAACCCACGCAGACATGGGGAGAACGTGCAAACTCCACACAGTCAGTCGCCTGAGGCGGGAATTGAACCCGGGTCTCTGGCGCTGTGAGGCAGCAGTGCCGCCCACCTCACACAGGAGGATGGGTTTGGGTTGGGGTTGGGGATGGGTTGGGGTTAGGGGTTTGGGTTGGGGATGGGTAGAGGTTTGGGTTGGGGTTAGGGGTTGGGGTTGGGGGTTTGGGTTGGGGGGTTGGGGATGGGTTAGGGGTTGGGGTTGGGTTGGGGGTTTGGGTTGGGGTTAGGTTTGGGGATGGGGTTAGGGGTTTGGGTTGGGGATGGGTTGGGGGTTTGGGTTGGGGTTGGGGATGGGTTGGGGTTAGGGGTTTGGGTTGGGATTGGGGATGGGTTGGGAGTTTGGGTTGGGGTTAGAGGTTTGGGTTGTGGATGGGGATGGGTTAGGGGTTTGGGGATCGGTTGGGGGTTTGGGTTGGGGTTAGGGGTTTGGGTTGGGGTTGGGGATGGGTTGGGGGTTTGGGTTGGGGATGGGGATGGGTTAGGGGTTTGGGGATCGGTTGGGGGTTTGGGGATGGGTTGGGGGTTTGGGTTGGGGTTAGGGGTTTGGGTTGGGATTGGGGGTTTGGGTTGGGGTTTGGGTTTGGGTTGGGGTTAGGGGTTTGGGTTGGGATTGGGGATGGGTTGGGAGTTTGGGTTGGGGTTAGAGGTTTGGGTTGGGGTTAGGGGTTTGGGTTGTGGATGGGGATGGGTTAGGGGTTTGGGGATCGGTTGGGGGTTTGGGTTGGGGTTAGGGGTTTGGGTTGGGGTTGGGGATGGTTTGGGGGTTTGGGTTGGGGATGGGGATGGGTTAGGGGTTTGGGGATCGGTTGGGGGTTTGGGGATGGGTTGGGGGTTTGGGTTGGGGTTAGGGGTTTGGGTTGGGATTGGGGGTTTGGGTTGGGGTTTGGGTTTGGGTTGGGGTTGGGGATCGGTTGGGGGTTTGGGTTGGGGATGGGTTAGGGGTTTGGGGATCGGTTGGGGGTTTGGGTTGGGGTTAGGGGTTTGGGTTGGGGTTGGGGATGGTTTGGGGGTTTGGGTTGGGGATGGGGATGGGTTAGGGGTTTGGGGATCGGTTGGGGGTTTGGGGATGGGTTGGGGGTTTGGGTTGGGGTTAGGGGTTTGGGTTGGGATTGGGGGTTTGGGTTGGGGTTAGGGGTTTGGGGATCGGTTGGGGGTTTGGGTTGGGGATGGGGATGGGTTAGGGGTTTGGGGATCGGTTGGGGGTTTGGGGATGGGTTGGGGGTTTGGGTTGGGGTTAGGGGTTTGGGTTGGGATTGGGGGTTTGGGTTTGAGTTTGGGTTGGGGATCGGTTGGGGGTTTGGGTTGGGGATGGGGATGGGGTTAGGGGTTGGCCGTTGGGGATTCGTCAGCTGAGGTGTGAGTGGGTCACCTCCCACTTTTCCGCATTGAACTCCATTTGCCGCCTCTCAAGCCCAGCTCCTGTTCTCCAGCCTCTGACCAGGAAAGGAAAGCAAATCCCCATCAGTGGCAACCTCCAAGTGAGGGGGAAGCTGTTGTCTCCTGCTTTCTATTTATATGTTTCCTTCTTTCTGATTGCAGTTCGAGGGGGCAGCCTCTAGGGGGTGGGTGGGGGGGGGTGTGTAATTAGTTGGGGGGGGGAGTGGAGCAAATATCCATCAATAAAAATAATCCCCCCCCTTCAAAAAGCTCCCCTGAAGGCGCTGAATATCCTTCCCCCCCATTGCTCTGAACGGGGTTAATGGCGTCCCTCTCTACCCAGCGTGCCCCGCGAGCCTGCATACGCTCCGTCTCTTCCGAACGCGCGGGTGGAGGATGGATGTGGAGGGGGGGGGGGGGACGCCGGGACGGTGGAGGAGTCCTCCCAGAGGCCTGCGCCGGGGCAGGCCGGGATACTGGAGGACCCTCCGGGCGGTTGGGCGAAGAGGGGGGGAGCGCGCGCGCGGTGGCGGTTGGTGGAGGGAGGGAGGGGGAGGGGAGAGCTGTCCCGGTTCCGACAGGCGGAGGGGGTCAACCCGGGGTCAACCCGCCAACAACAACAACTGGGAGAGGGCGAGGGGCACCACGGGAAAAAAAAACACCTCCCCCCCCCCCCCACAACAACAACAACAACAAAGGTCAACCCTTCCCCATGGCAACAGGGACCCCCCTCTTGGCCAATCATGTGAGTGTGTTATCTCATGGTGGGGGAGGGGTTAAAGGTCGAAGGTTGGGGAGAGGTTAGAGGTTTGGGATGGGGTTTGGGTGTGTGGGTTGAGGTTGGGCATGGGGGTTAGGGGTTGGGGGTTAGGGGTTGGGGTTGGGGGTTAGGGGTTAGGGGTTGGGGGTTAGGGGTTGGGGGGTTAGGGGTTGGGGGTTAGGGGTTGGGGTTGGGGTTGGGGATGGGGTTTGGGTTGGGTTGGGTTGGGGATGGGGATGGGGTTGGGGTTGGGGTAGGGGTTGGGGATGGGTTGGGGGTTGCGTTGGGTGTTTGGGTTGGGGATGGGGGTTGGGTTGGGTTGGGGATGGGGATGGGGTTTGGGTTGGGGATGGGGATGGGGATGGGGTTGGGGTTTGGGTTGGGGATGGGTTGGGGGTTGCGTTGGGTGTTTGGGTTGGGGTTGGGGATGGGGATGGGGATGGGTTGGGGGTTTGTGTTGGGGTTGGGTTGGGGTTAGGGGTTTGGGTTGGGGATGGATTGGGGGTTGGGGGATGGGTTGGGGGTCTGGGGGACGGGGGTCGGTGATGGGTTGGGGGTTTGGGGGATGGGGTCATGGTTGGGTTGGGGGTTTGGGGGATGGGGTCATGGTTGGGTTGGGGGTTGGGGGTTTGGGGTTTGGGGGGTGGGGTCAGGGTTAGGGGGATGGGGTGGGGTCGGCGATAGGTTGGGGGTTTGGGGGATGGGGTCAGGGTTGATTTGGGGAATGGAGTGGGGGATGGATTTGGGGGATGGGGTCGGCGATAGATTGGGGGTTTGGGGGATGGGGTCAGGGTTGATTTGGGGGATGGATTTGGGGGATGGGGTCGGCGATAGATTGGGGGTTTTGGGGATGGGGTCAGGGTTGATTTAGGGGATGGGTGGGGGATGGATTTGGGGTCGGCGATAGGTTGGATGGGGCCGGGGTGATTTGGGGGATGGGGTGGGGTCGGCGATAGGTTGGGGGATGGGGCCGGGGTGATTTGGGGGATGGGGTGGGGGATGGGTTTGGGTTTAGGGGTGGGGTGGGGCGATCGGTTGGGGGTTTGGGGGATGGGGTGGGGGATGGGTTTGGGTTTAGGGGTGGGGTGGGCGATCGGTTGGGGGTTTGGGAGATGGGGTGGGGGATGGGTTTGGGTTTAGGGGTGGGGTTGGCGATCGGTTGGGGGTTTGGGAGATGGGGTCGGCAATGGTCGGGGGTTTGGGGGGTGGGGTTAAAGGTTGGGGTTGGAGGATAGGGATGGGTTAGGGTTGGAGGTTGGGATAGGGGTTTTAGGTTTGGGTTGGGATTGGGTGGAGGGGAGTTCTGGGTTCAGTTGATGGTCAGGAGTTTGGAAATGGTGTTGGAGACTGGGATTGAAGGTTGGGGGTGTGACATTTAAGTTTGGGGTTGGGGAATGGGTTTGGAAGTGGGGTTGGAGACTGGAGTTGAAGTTTAGGATTGGGGGTTGGAGATTGGGAATGGGTTGGGATCAGAGGATGGGGATGGGTTGGGGATTGGCATTGAGCTTTGGGTTGGGGAGATGGTGTTGGGAGTTGGAGATTTGGGATTGGAGGGTTGAGGTTGGGTTTATGGCATTCGGAGTTTGAGAGATGGTGTTGGGGGTTAGAGGTTTGGAATTGGGGCTGGAGGTTTGGGGTTGGGGTTATGGTGTTGGGAGTTGGAAGTTTGGGGTTTGAGGGTTGTGGTTGGGGTGATAGTATTGGGGTTTGGGGGTTTGGGAGATGGTGTTGGGGGTTGGAGGGTTGAGGTTGGGGTGATGGTATTGGGGTTGGGAGATGGTGTTGGGGTTTGAAGGGTTGAGTTTGGGGTGATGGTATTGGGATTTGGAGGTTAGGTTTGGAGGTTTGAGAAACGATGTTGGCTGTTGGGGGTTGAGGTTGGGGTTATGGTATTGGGGTTGGAGTTTGGGTTTGGAGATGGTGTTTGCGGTTGAGGTTGGGGTGATGGTATTGGGGGTTGGAGGGTTGAGGTTGGGGTGATGGTATTGGGGTTTGGGGGTTTGGGAGATGGTGTTGGGGGTTGGAGGGTTGAGGTTGGGATGATGGTATTGGGGTTTGGAGGGTTGGGAGATGGGGTTGGGGGTTGTAGGGTTGAGGTTGGGGTGATGGTATTGGGGTTTGGGGGATGGTGTTGGGGGTTGGAGGGTTGAAGTTGTGGTGATGGTATTGGGATTTGGAGGTTGGGTTTGGAGGTTTGAGAAACGGTGTTGGCTGTTGGGGGTTGTGATTGGGGTTAGAGTTTGGGTTTGGGAGTTTGGGAGATGGTGTTGGGGGTTGGAGGGTTGAGGTTGGGGGTTATCGTGTTTGGGTTTGGAGGGAGTGTGTGTTAATATTTACAGGGTCCCCCCGGGGGGGAGTGTGTGTTAATATTTACAGGGTCCCCCCGGGGGGAGTGTGTGTTAATATTTACAGGGTCCCCCCGGGGGGGGAGTGTGTGTTAATATTTACAGGGTCCCCCTGGGGGGGGAGTGTGTGTGTTAATATTTACAGGGTCCCCCCTGGGGGAGAGTGTGTGTTAATATTTACAGGGTCCCCCGGGGAGAGTGTGTGTTAATATTTACAGGGTCCCCCCGGGGAGTGTGTGTGTTAATATTTACAGGGTCCCCCGGGGAGAGTGTGTGTTAATATTTACAGGGTCCCCTCTGGGGGGAGTGTGTGTTAATATTTACAGGGTCCCCCGGGGAGAGTGTGTGTTAATATTTACAGGGTCCCCCCGGGGGGAGAGTGTGTGTTAATATTTACAGGGTCCCCCCCGGGGGGAGTGTGTGTTAATATTTACAGGGTCCCCCCGGGGGGAGAGTGTGTGTTAATATTTACAGGGTCCCCCCCGGGGGGGGGAGTGTGTGTTAATATTTACAGGGTCCCCCGGGGAGAGTGTGTGTTAATATTTACAGGGTCCCCCCTGGGGGGGAGTGTGTGTTAATATTTACAGGGTCCCCCGGGGAGAGTGTGTGTTAATATTTACAGGGTCCCCCCGGGGGGAGAGTGTGTGTTAATATTTACAGGGTCCCCCCCGGGGAGAGTGTGTGTTAATATTTACAGGGTCCCCCGGGGAGAGTGTGTGTTAATATTTACAGGGTCCCCTGGGGGGGAGTGTGTGTTAATATTTACAGGGTCCCCCCCCCGGGGGGAGTGTGTGTTAATATTTACAGGGTCCCCCCCCGGGGAGAGTGTGTGTTAATATTTACAGGGTCCCCCGGGGAGAGTGTGTGTTAATATTTACAGGGTCCCCCCGGGGGGAGAGTGTGTGTTAATATTTACAGGGTCCCCCCGGGGGGAGTGTGTTAATATTTACAGGGTCCCCCCGGGGGGAGTGTGTGTTAATATTTACAGGGTCCCCCCCGGGGGGGGGGAGTGTGTGTTAATATTTACAGGGTCCCCCGGGGAGAGTGTGTGTTAATATTTACAGGGTCCCCCCTGGGGGGAGTGTGTGTTAATATTTACAGGGTCCCCCGGGGAGAGTGTGTGTTAATATTTACAGGGTCCCCCCGGGGGGAGAGTGTGTGTTAATATTTACAGGGTCCCCCCCGGGGAGAGTGTGTGTTAATATTTACAGGGTCCCCCGGGGAGAGTGTGTGTTAATATTTACAGGGTCCCCTGGGGGGGAGTGTGTGTTAATATTTACAGGGTCCCCCCCCCCGGGGGGAGTGTGTGTTAATATTTACAGGGTCCCCCCCCGGGGAGAGTGTGTGTTAATATTTACAGGGTCCCCCCGGGGGGAGTGTGTGTTAATATTTACAGGGTCCCCCCTGGGGGAGTGTGTGTTAATATTTACAGGGTCCCCCGGGGAGAGTGTGTGTTAATATTTACAGGGTCCCCCCGGGGGGAGAGTGTGTGTTAATATTTACAGGGTCCCCCCGGGGGGAGTGTGTGTTAATATTTACAGGGTCCCCCCCGGGGGAGTGTGTGTTAATATTTACAGGGTCCCCCCGGGGGGAGTGTGTGTTAATATTTACAGGGTCCCCCTGGGGGAGAGTGTGTTAATATTTACAGGGTCCCCCCCGGGGGGAGTGTGTGTGTTAATATTTACAGGGTCCCCCCGGGGGGGAGTGTGTGTTAATATTTACAGGGTCCCCCCCGGGGGGAGAGTGTGTGTTAATATTTACAGGGTCCCCCCCGGGGGGAGTGTGTGTTAATATTTACAGGGTCCCCCCTGGGGGAGTGTGTTAATATTTACAGGGTCCCCCCCGGGGGGAGTGTGTGTGTTAATATTTACAGGGTCCCCCCCGGGGGGAGTGTGTGTTAATATTTACAGGGTCCCCCCGGGGGGAGTGTGTGTTAATATTTACAGGGTCCCCCCGGGGGGAGAGTGTGTGTTAATATTTACAGGGTCCCCCCCGGGGGGGGGAGTGTGTGTTAATATTTACAGGGTCCCCCGGGGAGAGTGTGTGTTAATATTTACAGGGTCCCCCCGGGGAGAGTGTGTGTTAATATTTACAGGGTCCCCCCCGGGGGGGGGAGTGTGTGTTAGTATTTACAGGGTCCCCCGGGGAGAGTGTGTGTTAATATTTACAGGGTCCCCCCGGGGGGAGAGTGTGTGTTAATATTTACAGGGTCCCCCCCGGGGAGAGTGTGTGTTAATATTTACAGGGTCCCCCGGGGAGAGTGTGTGTTAATATTTACAGGGTCCCCCCGGGGGGAGAGTGTGTGTTAATATTTACAGGGTCCCCCCCGGGGGGAGTGTGTGTTAATATTTACAGGGTCCCCCCTGGGGGGAGTGTGTTAATATTTACAGGGTCCCCCCGGGGGGAGTGTGTGTTAATATTTACAGGGTCCCCCCGGGGGGAGAGTGTGTGTTAATATTTACAGGGTCCCCCCCGGGGGGAGTGTGTGTTAATATTTACAGGGTCCCCCCTGGGGGGAGTGTGTTAATATTTACAGGGTCCCCCCCGGGGGGAGTGTGTGTGTTAATATTTACAGGGTCCCCCCGGGGGGAGTGTGTGTTAATATTTACAGGGTCCCCCCGGGGGGAGTGTGTGTTAATATTTACAGGGTCCCCCCGGGGGGAGAGTGTGTGTTAATATTTACAGGGTCCCCCCCGGGGGGGGGAGTGTGTGTTAATATTTACAGGGTCCCCCGGGGAGAGTGTGTGTTAATATTTACAGGGTCCCCCCTGGGGGGAGTGTGTGTTAATATTTACAGGGTCCCCCGGGGAGAGTGTGTGTTAATATTTACAGGGTCCCCCCGGGGGGAGAGTGTGTGTTAATATTTACAGGGTCCCCCCCGGGGAGAGTGTGTGTTAATATTTACAGGGTCCCCCGGGGAGAGTGTGTGTTAATATTTACAGGGTCCCCTGGGGGGGAGTGTGTGTTAATATTTACAGGGTCCCCCCCCCGGGGGGAGTGTGTGTTAATATTTACAGGGTCCCCCCCCGGGGAGAGTGTGTGTTAATATTTACTGGGTCCCCCCGGGGGGAGTGTGTGTTAATATTTACAGGGTCCCCCCTGGGGGAGTGTGTGTTAATATTTACAGGGTCCCCCGGGGAGAGTGTGTGTTAATATTTACAGGGTCCCCCCGGGGGGAGAGTGTGTGTTAATATTTACAGGGTCCCCCCGGGGGGAGTGTGTGTTAATATTTACAGGGTCCCCCCCGGGGGAGTGTGTGTTAATATTTACAGGGTCCCCCCGGGGGGAGTGTGTGTTAATATTTACAGGGTCCCCCTGGGGGAGAGTGTGTTAATATTTACAGGGTCCCCCCCGGGGGGAGTGTGTGTGTTAATATTTACAGGGTCCCCCCCGGGGGGAGTGTGTGTTAATATTTACAGGGTCCCCCCGGGGGGAGAGTGTGTGTTAATATTTACAGGGTCCCCCGGGGGGAGTGTGTGTTAATATTTACAGGGTCCCCCCTGGGGGGAGTGTGTTAATATTTACAGGGTCCCCCCCGGGGGGAGTGTGTGTTAATATTTACAGGGTCCCCCCGGGGGGAGAGTGTGTGTTAATATTTACAGGGTCCCCCCGGGGGGAGTGTGTGTTAATATTTACAGGGTCCCCCCTGGGGGGAGTGTGTGTTAATATTTACAGGGTCCCCCCCGGGGGGAGTGTGTGTGTTAATGTTTACAGGGTCCCCCCGGGGGGGGAGTGTGTGTTAATATTTACAGGGTCCCCCCGGGGGGGAGTGTGTGTTAATATTTACAGGGTCCCCCTGGGGGGAGTGTGTTAATATTTACAGGGTCCCTCCTGGGGGGAGTGTGTTAATATTTACAGGGTCCCCCCCGGGGGGAGTGTGTGTTAATATTTACAGGGTCCCCCCGGGGGGGGGGAGTGTGTGTTAATATTTACAGGGTCCCCCCGGGGGGGAGAGTGTGTGTTAATATTTACAGGGTCCCCCCTGGGGGGAGAGTGTGTGTTAATATTTACAGGGTCCCCCCGGGGGGAGTGTGTGTTAATATTTACAGGGTCCCCCCCCCGGGGAGTGTGTGCTAATATTTACAGGGTCCCCCCCGGGGGGGAGTGTGTGTTATTATTTACAGGGTCCCCCCGGGGGGAGTGTGTGTTAATATTTACAGGGTCCCCCCCGCGGGGAGTGTGTGTTAATATTTACAGGGTCCCCCCCGGGGGGGAGTGTGTGTTAATATTTACAGGGTCCCCCCCGGGGGGAGAGTGTGTTAATATTTACAGGGTCCCCCCGGGGGGAGTGTGTGTTAATATTTACAGGGTCCCCCCCGGGGGGAGTGTGTGTTAATATTTACAGGGTCCCCCCGGGGGGGGAGTGTGTGTTAATATTTACAGGGTCCCCCCAGGGGGGAGAGTGTGTTAATATTTACAGGGTCCCCCCGGGGGGAGTGTGTGTTAATATTTACAGGGTCCCACCAGGGGGGAGTGTGTGTTAATATTTACAGGGTCCCCCCGGGGGGGGAGTGTGTGTTAATATTTACAGGGTCCCCCCGGGGGGAGTTTGTGTTAATATTTACATGGTCCCCCCGGGGGGGGGGGGAGTGTGTGTTAATATTTACAGGGTCCCCCCCCGGGGGGGGAGTGTGTGTTAATATTTACAGGGTCCCCCGGGGAGAGTGTGTGTTAATATTTACAGGGTCCCCCCCGGGGGGGGAGTGTGTGTTAATATTTACAGGGTCCCCCCCCTGGGGAGGAGAGTGTGTTAATATTTACAGGGTCCCCCCTGGGGGGAGAGTGTGTTAATATTTACAGGGTCCCCCCCCGGGGGGAGTGTGTGTTAATATTTACAGGGTCCCCCCGCGGGGGGAGTGTGTGTTAATATTTACAGGGTCCCCCCCCGGGGGGACTGTGTGTTAATATTTACAGGGTCCCCCCCAGGGGGAGTGTGTGTTAATATTTACAGGGTCCCCCCGGGGAGTGTGTGTGTGTTAATATTTACAGGGTCCCCCCCGGGGGAGTATGTGTTAATATTTACAGGGTCCCCCGGGGAGTGTGTGTGTGTTAATATTTACAGGGTCCCCCCCGGGGGAGAGTGTGTGTTAATATTTACAGGGTCCCCCCGGGGAGTGTGTGTGTGTTAATATTTACAGTGTCCCCCCCCGGGAGAGTGTGTGTTAATATTTACAGGGTCCCCCCGGGGGGAGAGTGTGTGTTAATATTTACAGGGTCCCCCCGGGGGGAGAGTGTGTGTTAATATTACAGGGTCCCCCCCGGGGGGAGAGTGTGTTAATATTTACAGGGTCCCCCTGGGGGAGTGTGTGTTAATATTTACAGGGTCCCCCTGGGGAGTGTGTGTTAATATTTACAGGGTCCCCCGGGGGAGTGTGTGTTAATATTTACAGGGTCCCCCTGGGGAGTGTGTGTTAATATTTACAGGGTCCCCCCGGGGGAGTGTGTGTTAATATTTACAGGGTCCCCTGGGGGAGTGTGTGTTAATATTTACAGGGTCCCCCCCGGGGAGAGTGTGTGTTAATATTTACAGGGTCCCCACCCTGGGGGGGAGAGTGTGTTAATATTTACAGGGTCCCCCCGGGGGGAGTGTGTGTGTTAATATTTACAGGGTCCCCCCGGGGGAGAGTGTGTTAATATTTACAGGGTCCCCCCGGGGGGAGTGTGTGTTAATATTTACAGGGTCCCCCCCCGGGGGGAGTGTGTGTTAATATTTACAGGGTCCCCCCCCGGGGGGAGTGTGTGTTA
Source organism: Chiloscyllium punctatum (assembly GCF_047496795.1). Lineage (NCBI taxonomy): Eukaryota > Metazoa > Chordata > Chondrichthyes > Orectolobiformes > Hemiscylliidae > Chiloscyllium > Chiloscyllium punctatum. The sequence continues at coordinate 440,603 of NW_027309948.1, forward strand.
ATATTTACAGGGTCCCCCCGGGGGGAGAGAGTGTGTTAATATTTACAGGGTGTCCCCCCGGGGAGAGTGTGTGTTAATATTTACAGGGTCCCCCCCGGGGGGAGTGTGTGTGTTAATATTTACAGGGTCCCCCCGGGGGGGAGTGTGTGTTAATATTTACAAGGTCCCCCCTGGGGGGAGTGTGTGTGTTAATATTTACAGGGTCCCCCGGGGAGAGTGTGTGTTAATATTTACAGGGTCCCCCCGGGGGGAGAGTGTGTGTTAATATTTACAGGGTCCCCCGGGGGAGAGTGTGTGTTAATATTTACAGGTCCCCCCCGGGAGAGTGTGTGTTAATATTTACAGGGTCCCCCGGGGAGAGTGTGTGTTAATATTTACAGGGTCCCCCCGGGGGGAGAGTGTGTGTTAATATTTACAGGGTCCCCCGGGGGAGTGTGTGTTAATATTTACAGGGTCCACCCCCGGGGGAGTGTGTGTTAATATTTACAGGGTCCCCCTGGGGGGGGAGTGTGTAATATTTACAGGGTCCCTCTGGGGAGAGTGTGTGTTAATATTTACAGGGTCCCCCCGGGGGGAGTGTGTGTTAATATTTACAGGGTCCCCCCGGGGGGAGAGTGTGTGTTAATATTTACAGGGTCCCCCCGGGGGGGGAGTGTGTGTTAATATTTACAGGGTCCCCCGGGGAGAGTGTGTGTTAATATTTACAGGGTCCCCCCTGGGGGGAGTGTGTGTTAATATTTACAGGGTCCCCCGGGGAGAGTGTGTGTTAATATTTACAGGGTCCCCCGGGGGGAGAGTGTGTGTTAATATTTACAGGGTCCCCCCCGGGGAGAGTGTGTGTTAATATTTACAGGGTCCCCCGGGGAGAGTGTGTGTTAATATTTACAGGGTCCCCCCGGGGGGAGAGTGTGTGTTAATATTTACAGGGTCCCCCCCGGGGGGAGTGTGTGTTAATATTTACAGGGTCCCCCCTGGGGGGAGTGTGTTAATATTTACAGGGTCCCCCCCGGGGGGAGTGTGTGTTAATATTTACAGGGTCCCCCCCCGGGGGGAGTGTGTTAATATTTACAGGGTCCCCCCCGGGGGGAGTGTGTGTGTTAATATTTACAGGGTCCCCCCGGGGGGGGAGTGTGTGTTAATATTTACAGGGTCCCCCCGGGGGGGAGAGTGTGTGTTAATATTTACAGGGTCCCCCCTGGGGGGAGAGTGTGTGTTAATATTTACAGGGTCCCCCTGGGGGAGTGTGTGTTAATATTTACAGGGTCCCCCCGGGGGGAGTGTGTGTTAATATTTACAGGGTCCCCCCGGGGGGAGTGTGTGTTAATATTTACAGGGTCCCCCCGGGGAGAGTGTGTGTTAATATTACAGGGTCCCCCGGGGGGAGTGTGTGTTAATATTTACAGGGTCCCCCCTGGGGGGAGTGTGTGTTAATATTTACAGGGTCCCCCCCGGGGGGAGAGTGTGTTAATATTTACAGGGTCCCCCCGGGGGGAGTGTGTGTTAATATTTACATGGTCCCCCCGGGGGGGAGTGTGTGTTAATATTTACAGGGTCCCCCCGGGGGGAGTGTGTGTTAATATTTACAGGGTCCCCCCCGGGGTGAGTGTGTGTTAATATTTACAGGGTCCCCCCGGGGGGAGAGTGTGTTAATATTTACAGGGTCCCCCCCCTGGGGGGAGAGTGTGTTAATATTTACAGGGTCCCCCCCCTGGGGGGAGAGTGTGTTAATATTTACAGGGTCCCCCCGGGGGGAGTGTGTGTTAATATTTACAGGGTCCCCCCTGGGGAGAGTGTGTGTTAATATTTACAGGGTCCCCCCGGGGGAGAGTGTGTTAATATTTACAGGGTCCCCCCCCTGGGGGGAGAGTGTGTTAATATTTACAGGGTCCCCCCCCGGGGGGAGTGTGTGTTAATATTTACAGGGTCCCCCCCCGGGGGGAGTGTGTGTTAATATTTACAGGGTCCCCCCCCGGGGGGAGTGTGTGTTAATATTTACAGGGTCCCCCCCCGGGGGGAGTGTGTGTTAATATTTACAGGGTCCCCCCAGGGGGAGTGTGTGTTAATATTTACAGGGTCCCCCCGGGGAGTGTGTGTGTGTTAATCTTTACAGGGTCCCCCCCGGGGGGAGTGTGTGTTAATATTTACAGGGTCCCCCGGGGAGTGTGTGTGTGTTAATATTTACAGGGTCCCCCCCGGGGGGAGAGTGTGTGTTAATATTTACAGGGTCCCCCCGGGGGGGGAGAGTGTGTTAATATTTACAGGGTCCCCCCGGGGGGGAGTGTGTGTTAATATTTACAGGGTCCCCCTGGGGAGTGTGTGTTAATATTTACAGGGTCCCCCGGGGGGAGAGTGTGTGTTAATATTTACAGGGTCCCCCCGGGGAGTGTGTGTGTGTTAATATTTACAGTGTCCCCCCCCGGGGGGAGTGTGTGTTAATATTTACAGGGTCCCCCCGGGGGGAGAGTGTGTGTTAATATTTACAGGGTCCCCCGGGGAGAGTGTGTGTTAATATTTACAGGGTCCCCCCCGGGGGGAGAGTGTGTGTTAATATTTACAGGGTCCCCCTGGGGGGAGTGTGTGTTAATATTTACAGGGTCCCCCCGGGGGGAGTGTGTGTTAATATTTACAGGGTCCCCCCCGGGGGGAGTGTGTGTGTTAATATTTACAGGGTCCCCCCGGGGGGGGAGTGTGTGTTAATATTTACAGGGTCCCCCCGGGGGGAGTGTGTGTTAATATTTACAGGGTCCCCCCGGGGGGAGTGTGTGTTAATATTTACAGGGTCCCCCCGGGGGAGTGTGTGTGTTAATATTTACAGGGTCCCCCCCCGGGGGGAGTGTGTGTTAATATTTACAGGGTCCCCCCGGGGGAGTGTGTGTTAATATTTACAGGGTCCCCCCCCCGGGGGGAGTGTGTGTTAATATTTACAGGGTCCCCCCCCGGGGGGAGTGTGTGTTAATATTTACAGGGTCCCCCTGGGGAGTGTGTGTTAATATTTACAGGGTCCCCCCGGGGGGAGTGTGTGTTAATATTTACAGGGTCCCCCCCCGGGGGGAGTGTGTGTTAATATTTACAGGGTCCCCCCCCGGGGGGAGTGTGTGTTAATATTTACAGGGTCCCCCTGGGGGAGTGTGTGTTAATATTTACAGGGTCCCCCCGGGGGGAGAGTGTGTGTTAATATTTACAGGGTCCCCACCCTGGGGGGGAGAGTGTGTTAATATTTACCGGGTCCCCCCCAGGGGGAGTGTGTGTGTTAATATTTACAGGGTCCCCCCGGGGGGAGAGTGTGTTAATATTTACAGGGTCCCCCCGGGGGGAGTGTGTGTTAATATTTACAGGGTCCCCCCCCGGGGGGAGTGTGTGTTAATATTTACAGGGTCCCCCCCCGGGGGGAGTGTGTGTTAATATTTACAGGGTCCCCCCGGGGGGAGAGAGTGTGTTAATATTTACAGGGTGTCCCCCGGGGAGAGTGTGTGTTAATATTTACAGGGTCCCCCCCCGGGGGGAGTGTGTGTTAATATTTACAGGGTCCCCCGGGGGGAGTGTGTTAATATTTACAGGGTCCCCCGGGGGGAGTGTGTGTTAATATTTACAGGGTGTCCCCCCGGGGAGAGTGTGTGTTAATATTTACAGGGTCCCCCCGGGGGGAGAGAGTGTGTTAATATTTACAGGGTGTCCCCCCGGGGAGAGTGTGTGTTAATATTTACAGGGTCCCCCCGGGGGGAGTGTGTGTTAATATTTACAGGGTCCCCCCGGGGGGGAGAGTGTGTGTTAATATTTACAGGGTCCCCCCGGGGGGAGTGTGTGTTAATATTTACAGGGTCCCCCAGGGGGAGTGTGTGTTAATATTTACAGGGTCCCCCCCGGGGGAGTGTGTGTTAATATTTACAGGGTCCCCCGGGGGGAGTGTGTGTTAATATTTACAGGGTCCCCCCTAGGGGGAGTGTGTGTTAATATTTACAAGGTCCCCCCTGGGGGGAGTGTGTGTTAATATTTACAGGGTCCCCCCGGGGGGGGAGTGTGTGTTAATATTTACAGGGTCCCCCCCGGGGGAGAGTGTGTGTTAATATTTACAGGGTCCCCCCGGGGGGAGTGTGTGTTAATATTTACAGGGTCCCCCCCCGGGGGGGAGTGTGTGTTAATATTTACAGGGTCCCCCCAGGGGGAGTGTGTGTTAATATTTACAGGGTCCCCCCGGGGAGAGTGTGTGTTAATATTTACAGGGTCCCCCCGGGGGGAGAGTGTGTTAATATTTACAGGGTCCCCCCGGGAGGGAGAGTGTGTGTTAATATTTACAGGGTCCCCCCCGGGGGGGAGTGTGTGTTAATATTTACAGGGTCCCCCGGGGGGGAGAGTGTGTTAATATTTACAGAGTCCCCCGGGGGGGGGAGTGTGTGTTAATATTTACAGGGTCCCCCCGGGGGGGAGAGTGTGTGTTAATATTTACAGGGTCCCCCGGGGGGGAGAGTGTGTTAATATTTACAGAGTCCCCCGGGGGGGGGAGTGTGTGTTAATATTTACAGGGTCCCCCCGGGGGGGGGAGTGCGTGTTAATATTTACAGGGTCCCCCCGGGGGGAGAGTGTGTTAATATTTACAGGGTCCCCCCCGGGAGAGTGTGTGTTAATATTTACAGGGTCCCCCCCGGGGGGAGAGTGTGTGTTAATATTTACAGGGTCCCCCCCCGGGGGGAGTGTGTGTTAATATTTACAGGGTCCCCCCGGGGAGTGTGTGTATATTACAGGGTCCCCCCCGGGGGAGAGTGTGTGTTAATATTTACAGGGTCCCCCCCGGGGGGAGTGTGTGTTAATATTTACAGGGTCCCCCCGGGGAGAGTGTGTGTTAATATTTACAGGGTCCCCCCCGGGGGAGAGTGTGTGTTAATATTTACAGGGTCCCCCCCGGGGGAGAGTGTGTGTTAATATTTACAGGGTCCCCCCGGGGGGGAGTGTGTGTTAATATTTACAGGGTCCCCCCCGGGGGGAGAGTGTGTGTTAATATTTACAGGGTCCCCCCGGGGGGGAGTGTGTGTTAATATTTACGGGGCCCCCTGGGGGGAGAGTGTGTGTTAATATTTACAGGGTCCCCCCGGGGGAGTGGGTGTTAATATTTACAGGGTCCCCCTAGAGGAGTGCGTGTTAACATTGACCGGGTGCCTTTTGGTTTTCTGCAGATAACCGCGCATCAAGACGACCATGGATCCAGCGATGCCCGCCGCAGCCGATGTGCCCGTTGTCGACCGCCCTGCCTCTCCCCTCCGCCTCACCGATGCCCGCTCTGCTCGCGGTCCTTCCGCTACCCCTCGCAGTTGGCGCTTCACCGTCGGCGTCACCTGAGGGACTCCTCTGTGCCGTGCCCGGACTGCGGGCAGTGCCTGCCCGGGCGCCTTGAGCTGAAGGCTCACCGCCGGCAACACGAGCAGAGGGCGGGCCCTGGCGCTGCTCGGAGTGTGGCAAGGAGTTCTCCCGGTCGCGCTCGCTGGCCGACCACCGGCGCCTGCACTCCGCCCCGCGCCGGCACTGGTGCGCCCCGTGCGGCAAGTCCTTTCTGTACCCTCCCAGCTGGCCAAGCACCGGCTGGGTCACACCGGCGAGCGGCCGTGCAAGTGCCCAGTGTGCGGCAAGGGCTTCACCGTCGCCTCCGTCCTGCAGCGCCACCGGCTCATCCACACCGGCGAACGCCCGCACCGCTGCGTGGAGTGACGCAAGGCCTTCACCCAGTCCTCCCACCTCAAGACGCACCGGCGGCTGCATTCAGGCGAGCGGCCCCACCCCTGCGGGCTGTGCGGCGCCTCCTTCAGGTCGGCGTCGGCCCTCTCTGCGGCACGCCCGCTCCCACGCCCTCCCGCCGCCCGCCGGCGAGCACCGCTGCCCGTCCTGCGGCAAGCCCTTCCCGGGCCCGAGGCGCTGGACTCCCACCGGCGCAACGCTGACCTGCCGGCTGTGCCCGCTCACCCTGGCATGCCCCTCCCTGCTGCGGCAGCATGAGCGGCGCGAGCACGCCCAGGGGGAGCCCCGGCGCTACCCCTGCCCGCAGTGCCCGCGCTCCTTCCCCTACCCCTCCCAGCTGGCGCTGCACTGGCGCTCCCACACCGGCGAGCGGCCCTTCCGGTGCGCCGAGTGCGGCAAGGGCTTCCCGGTGCCCTCCAAGCTGCGGGCGCACCGTCTGGTGCACACCGGCGAGCGGCCCTACCGCTGCGGGGCCTGCCCCAAGGGCTTCACCAGTCCTCCGCCCTGCTCGGCACCAGGTGGTGCACACCGGCGAGCGGCTCTACCGGTGCGGCGAGTGTGGCCGCGCCTTCGGCCAGTCCTCCCACCTCAAGGCCCACCGCCGGACGCACGGCGGTGGGGAGGGGGCTCCTGGCATGGGCGGGGGCCCTTCATCTGCACCTCCTGCGGCCGCGGTTTCGCCCTGGTACCGCTCGGTGGAGGCTCACCGCTGCCGGGGTGTGCCGTCGCCGCACCACGCCTGCCCGCAGTGCCCGCGCTCCTTCCGCTACCCCTCGCAGCTGGCGCTGCACCGGCGCTCCACACCGGCGAGCGGCCCTTCCGGTGCGCCGAGTGCGGCAAGGGCTTCCCGGCGCCCTCCAAGCTGCGGGCGCACCGGCTGGTGCACACCGGCGAGCGGCCCTACCGCTGCCTGGAGTGCCCCAAGGGCTTCACCCAGTCCTCCGCCCTGCTGCGGCACCAGCGGGTGCACGCCGGGGAAGGGGGGCAGCGCCGGCGGACGCGCCGGGCCGAGGGGGAGAGGCCCTGCGCCTGCGCCGAGTGCCCGCGCGCCTTCCGCTAACCCTCGCAGCTGGCCCTGCACCAGCGCAGCGCCCACGGCGACGCCGCCTCCTCCTTCCCCTGCGCCGACTGCGGCCACTGCTTCCGCACGGCGTCGCGGCTGCGCTCCCACCGGCGCCGGCGCCACCGGGAGGAGGGCGAGGACCCGGCGATGCCGCCGCGGCGCTCCCACCCCTGCCTGTACTGCCCGAAGACCTTCCTGTACCCGTCGCGGCTGGCGCTTCACCAGCGCTCGCACACCGGCGAGCGCCCCTTCCAGTGCGGCGCCTGCGGCAAGGGTTTCTCCGTCTCCTCCGCCCTGCTGCGGCACCGGCTCATCCACGCCGGCGAGCGGCCCTACGAGTGCCCCGAGTGTGGCCGGGCCTTCACCCAGTCCTCCCACCTCAAGACGCACCGGCGCCTCCACGCGCCGGGGGGCGCCGCCGGCACCTGCCGCGGCCAGGGGGCGCCGGAGAGGCGCCGGGGCCGCCGCCAGAGGGCAGCGCCCCCGGCGGTGGGCCGGGGGAGAAGCCGCACCGCTGCCCGGAATGCCCCAGGGCCTTCCGGTACCCCTCCCAGCTGCGGGCGCACTCCCGGTCGCACGCGGCCCGGCCGGCCGCCGAGCCCCCGCCGCGGCACCAGTGCCCGGTGTGCCACAAGCTCTTCCGCTACCCCTCGCAGGCCTCCAAGCACCGGCTGACCCACACCGGGGAGCGGCCCTGCGTCTGCCCGCTCTGCGGCAAGGGCTTCTCGTGCAGTCCGCGCTGCGGCGCCACCGGCTCACCCACACCGGTGAGAGGCCCTACCGCTGCGGGGAGTGCGGCCGGGCCTTCACCCAGTCCTCCCACCTCAAGACCCACCGCCGGCGGCTGCACCGGGCGACCGAGGACGCTGCCGTCACCGCCGCCGTCACCGACCCAGTCACCGTCACCCTCCTGCTCCGAGGCGGGGCCCAACCCAAGAGTGAACCCAAGAGCGAGGTGGAGTGGGAGCCGGCGTACGGCACCGCCATCACCGTCTTCCCCAAGGCCGAACTGTCCTACCATCTGTCTCAGGCTACATCGGTCAGCCTGGCCTGACACATCAGGGACCTCTCCATCACTCCGAGAGAGAGAGAGAGAGAGAGAGGGGGGTCAGGTCACACCCCCCCCCCACACCTTCACACTCACTCACTCTGTCTCTCCCTCTCTCCCGCTCTCTTAATCTCTCTCTCCCTCTCTCTCCCTCTCTCTCTCTCTGTCTCTCTGTCGTTCTCATTTTCTCTCTCAGTCTCTTCTCTTTCTGTCTCTCTCTCGCTCAGCCTCTTTCTCTTTCTGTCTGTCTCTCTCTCTGTCTCTCCCCCCCCCGTCTCTCTCTCTCTCTTTCTCTCTGTTTCACTGACTTTCTTTGTATTTCTCCATCTCACTCTCTCTTTTATTCCATTTCTCCATCTCTCCCTCTGTATCTCTTTCTTTCTCCATCTCTCTCTCTCTTTATCTATCTCTGTTTCTCTGTCTCTGTCTCTCTCTCTCTTTCACTCTCGCTCTCTCTGTCTCTCTCTCTGTCTCTCTCTCTGTCTCTCTCTCTCTCTGTCTCTCTCTCTCTGTCTCTCTCTCTCTGTCTCTCTCTCTGTCTCTCTCTGTCTCTCTCTCTGTCTCTCTCTCTGTCTCTCTCTCTCTGTCTCTCTCTCTCTGTCTCTCTCTCTCTGTCTCTCTCTCTCTGTCTCTCTCTCTCTGTCTCTCTCTCTGTCCCTCTCTCTCTCTCTCTCTCTGTCTCTCTCTCTCTCTGTCTCTCTCTCTCTCTGTCCTTTCTCTGTCTCTCTGTCCCTCTCTCTCTCTCTGTCCCTCTCTGTCTCTCTCTGTCTCTCTCTGTCTCTCTCTGTCCCTCTCTCCCTCTCTGTCCCTCTCTGTCCCTCTCTGTCCCTCTCTGTCCCTCTCTGTCCCTCTCTGTCCCTCTCTGTCTCTCTCTGTCTCTCTCTGTCTCTCTCTGTCCCTCTCTGTCCCTCTCTCCCTCTCTGTCCCTCT